>NW_028243559.1:0-219825 GCF_964263255.1 Lissotriton vulgaris | reverse complement strand
GGACCAAATCTCAACATTCTCCTCAAAGTCCTACTACCTCAAGGGACATACGACAAACTAAAAGGAAAAGATTGGGAGGTAGAAGGGAAAAAGATAGTATGGACAACTTTAGAGACAGAAGAAAGTACTCGTGCTGCTGGACAAGGCCTGGGACCTCTAGTCCTAGAACTCCCTCGCCTTTTCCCCTAAAATACTCTCCCAGTTGCTGACCACTAAGAAAGAAGATTGGGATGCTATCTCTGCATGCAAACAGAAACCAGATGAGGATATTGGGGACTACTATACCAGGTTAGAGAAATGTTTTCTCATCAACAGCGGCCTCGCCTCAGGTGGAGACGCCTATAGTCGATTATTTGTCTCCAAATTCGTAGAAAATGCTTTGCCTTCGATCAGAAATAGAGTACTAAAGGTAGAGAGTACTTGGCAAGCAAGTTCCCCTTCACAAGCACTTCAGATGCTCCAATATCACCAAAACAGGATTAGAGACGAACAAGAACAAGAAAAGAAAAGAATGAAGGATACTAAAATGAAGGTATTGGTAGCACAGACTAATATAATCCAACAGACCCCTAAACAAGCTCAAGCGTCACAAGAAAAAGTTACTTGCAATTATTGCAAAAGGTTAGGTCACTTTGTGCGTGACTGTCCAGTATTACAGCATAATATTGCCACTGGGAAGACCCAACCCCGTAACTATCCCCCACGACCCTCTGTTCCCACATCAGCTCCTCCGACTGATGCTAAACCTGCCACCCATTTCTATCAGTACCCAGTGTCATCCTATCCTGAATTCCCCTCAATTTTATGAGACAGCTGGTAGGAACACGACAGTCGTCCACTGATCCCGGTCCCGGTCGACCAAAAGGGTCCCTATGTAAATGCTAACCTCTTAGGTAAGGAAACAAAATTTCTAATAGACACCGTGGCCAGTAGGACGACAGTACAGTACAACGAAATTCCCAAGGTACCCCTCTCTGGCTCGAATAGTATTTCCTTGGGTTTCGCAGGTACACCAGTCATCAATAAGGTTTCTGAACCAGTATCACTTCAAGTTGGCCCTCTCACAACATCCACTGATTTGGTACTTACTAATTCATGTCCCGAAAACTTACTCGGCATCCAGACGTTAAAGGAACTGGGTGCTGTGATATGCTGTTCCCCAGAAGGAATACGACTATTCCTCCGAGATTTCAAAGGTCATTTCACCACACGAGATATAGACATCAGACTAAAAGACATTCCTGCTACATTATGGGCGACAGATCCGACTGACGTAGGGTTCATGGACATCACCCCACACATAGTCACATTGAAAGAAGGTGTTGTCCTACCTCGTGTCCGACAATACAAGTTACCTCCAGATGCAGAACAAGCCCTCATCCATATTATCAGTTACTTAATACAGAAAGGAGTAGTCAGAGAAGTACCTTCCAACATATGTAATTCACCAGTCTTACCAGTAAGAAAGAAAACAGATGACGGTGCACCACCCGTTTACCGACTAGTGGTCGACCTAAGTGAATTAAACAAGTGTGTGGTACCAAAATACCCTGTGGTCTCTGACATCAGTACTCTGCTGACAGCTATAGAGCCTGTAGCCACACATTTTACTGTAATCTACCTGAAGAATGCTTTCTTTAGTGTACCCATTCACCAAGACAGTCAGTACCTATTCGGGTTCTCACTACAAGGTTGTAGCTTCTGTTTCACAAGAGCTCCTCAAGGGTACACAGAAAGTCCCAGTATCTACAGTCAGGCACTTAAAAGACAGTTAGATGACATTGTTATGCCCTCAAATACAACATTGTTACAATATGTCGATGACCTACTGATCACCGCACGCTCTGAACCAGAATGTGAAGAAGCATCACGGATTGTCCTAATGTTCCTTGCACAACATGGCCACAAGGTGTCACCCTCGAAATTACAATTGTGTTTACAGCAGGTGGCCTACCTAGGACACCTACTGTCAAAGGAGGGTAGGGCACTCACACCTGAAAGAATTCAACTCATTTTTAACATTCCTGTCCCTAAGACACAGAAAGAAGTCCTTGCCTTTATTGGCCTCACGTCCTACTGTAGACAGTGGATTCCTCAATTTGCATACTTGGCCAAGCCCCTGATACAGCTAACGACCACGACCTCTTCCCCATTGCCATGGACACCTGATCATACTTTTGCTTTTGAAACTCTTAAACAAGCATTATGTTCTGCACCAGTCCTAGCTACACCCGATTATGCCAAACCTTTTGTCCTCTTTGTCACAGAACGGGAAGGTACAGCCTTGTCAGTGCTCACACAAACACAAGCCAACAAACATCGTCCCTGTGCTTATTTTTCTAGCACTCTTGACCCTGTTGCACAAGGTTTGCCTGCCTGTCTGAAATTTGTCGCAGCCACAGCTCTAGCAATACGACAAAGTGATTCCATAGCACTAGGACACTCTCTCGAAGTACAAGTTCCACATGCAGTAGAACTACTCTTGAATAGGACCCAGACACAACACTTGACCATAGCCCGCCTCACAGGTTACGAAGTCACTCTGTTCCAACCCCACATCATCATCAAAAGATGCAATATCCTCAACCCAGCTACATTACTGCCTACTTTTCCAGTTGACTATCAGATTCACGACTGCTTAAAAGTAGTCGAACTAGTCACAAAACCCCGGTCTGATCTTACAGATGTCCCTTTAAGTACACCAGAACACACACTGTTTGTAGACGGTTCCTGTATGCGCCTCCAATCAGGCGAACTTTCAGCAGCCTTTGCTGTCACTACAGAAAACACAGTCCTCTTAGCAGCTAGGATATTTATTTATTTATTTATTTATTTGTTTATATTTGTAATGCACACAGCTACCCAACAAAGGGTTTCCCGGCGCGGCAGATCCCAATAGCAATGCGGTTACAGAAAACTAGATGTTAAAGAGCCATGTTTTTAAGGCTTTTCTGAATTTGATGTAATTCGACTCAGACCGCAATGTATGTGGCATTGAATTCCAGAGAGAAGGTCCTAGGAATGAGAAGGACTTGCCACCCTGCGTGACAGCCTGGTCCTTGGAATTTCAAAATGATTTGCCGTGGAAGACCGAAGAGATCTGGAAGGACGGTAGGGGCGCACCAGGTTTTGCAGATATTTAGGAGCGGTGTTGGTGGAAATCCTGTGCATAAAACAAAGAGATTTGAATTTAACTTGGTTTTCAATTTTTAGCCAGTGTAACTTCCTGATGTATTTAGTGGTTGGAGTAGAGATGGGATATACGTACATTCAGCACAAGCAGCAGAGCTAATAGCTCTCACACAAGCATGTGAGTGGTCTAAAGCAAAACGAGTCAACATCTACACCGATTCACAGTACGCATTCGGGGTCGTCCACAATTTTGGCATTCTGTAGAGAGAGAGAGGTTTCCTAACCTCTCATGGAACAAAGATCCAACATGGAGATCGTATCCTCCAGCTACTAGAAGCAGTGCACAGACCCACAGAAGTAGCTATACTAAAATGCAAAGCACATACAAAAGTCATAGACTCTATCACTAGAGGCAATGCTCTGGCGGACGCCACAGCTAAACATGCTGCTCAGACAAGAACACTAAGCACTGAAAACATCACTAGAACTATCTGTCCAGTTATCGATCCCACCAAAGATATAGTAGACATCGAAAACCAAGCCACAGAGACCGAAAAGAGAAAATGGGAGGAATAGGGAGGTACACACACAGATCAAGGTTGGGTAACAAAAGACAAGTCCAAATGGTTTCTCCCTGACATAATGGTTCCCGTAATGATAGAAACTGCCCATGGCCCTGCCCACCTACGAGAAAAAGGAATGTTAGACAGTCTGAATTTGATATGGCACAACAAGCATCTGTGTGCAGCAGCCAAACAAAAAGTACGAACCTGTATGATTTGTTGTCAGTTCAATCCCGGGACAAGTGTACCAGTTGAACAAGGAGGGTTCCATCCTCCAGATCACCCCTTTGAAGTCCTCCAAATGGATTATATCCAGATGGAAAGATGTTGAGGATACAAGTATGTCCTCGTAGTGGTCTGTACCTTAACCCGATGGACTGAAGCTTACCCTGTCCCAGACTATGGTGCCCAAATGACAGCTAAACAATTGGTTAGAGAATGTTTCCGAAGATACGGGTTGCCCAGAGTCATCTACTCTGACAATGGACAACCCTTCTCCTCTAAGTTAATGGAAGCAGTTTCCCTACTGTTAGGTTACACCTGGAAATTTCATTGTGTCAGACATCCCCAAGCAGCAGGCCTGGTGGAGCGGCACAACCAGACATTAAAAACCAAATTGCCCAAAATATGCGCTGACAAGCAAATATTTATTTATTTTTATTTATTTTGTGTATTTATAAAGCACAGACCTGTCACCCAGAGGGCATCCTGGCGCTTTGAACTTCGGGACGATTCGCTTCTCGCTGCTCAGGCAATTTTCGGAAAGAGATGCGTTTTCAACGCTTTCCTAAACGGCAGATAGTCCTTATGGCTTCTCAGAGAAAGAGGCAGGGAGTTCCAGAGTTTGGCCGCTGCAACACTAAATGAGCGGCCACCCATCCTAGCTCTCTGAAACCTCGGGACCACCAGCAGTTGTGCCGAAGAGGAACGGAGGGGCCGCGAGGCAGAGTACCAGGCAAACATATTACGAAGTGGTACTGGGCCCTGTTGGTGTGCTGCCTTAAACACCAGGCACGCGGCTTTGTACACCACTCGCAGATGTATCGGAAGCCAATGTAGGTCTCTTAGAGCAAGAGTGGAAGAGCTAGACCTGGAAAGAGAGAGAGCCAACTTGTCACCCAAATAGACTGGGTGACAGCTCTTCCAGTTGCCTTGTTCTACATGCGAATGGTGGCACATTCTCAGACGGGCCTGTCACCCTATGAGATCACATATGGGAGACCTCCAAATATCTGGGGTGTCCCATCTCCTAAAAAGCTAACTGACATTGACGCAAATGTACTGACAGATTACTTGGCTTCTTTGATGTCTGCACTACGTTCTTGCCGTTCACAGGTGGTTGCAGCCTTTCCAGACAAGACCACGCCCGACGAGCACTCCCTTCAACCTGGACAATGGGTGCTCGTCAGAAGTTTTGACCGAACCAGCCCTCTGGAAAGAAGGTGGACGTCTCCCAAGCTGGTGCTGCTCACAACGAGGACCGCCGTCAAAGTCGAAGGACGAAAAGGATGGCTCCATGTGAGCCACTGCAAGCCCTTCCACGGACCAATTCCTTCGGACACTGTTGCTGATCCCGAGACCAGAGACACTAAACCATCAGACTTTAAAGACACTGAAACAACAGACTTTATTTCACCCCTTCCAGAACTTTTTCCCAAAGAAGAGTACAAATCGCGGCTGCGATCTTATCCAAAACAGACTTGAGACATTGTGCCTGACCTCGACCTACCAGTGGCTAATTAAGCTCAAGACGGACGCTTGGTGAAGTGGTTGCTGGGAAGTGTCCGGTCACTGGTGCATACTTTACTCAGACTAAGCAGCCGAAATCATGAAGACAAAGACTCACTGCGCAAAACTATCACAGAACAAAGTTCCCGTTTTTCTTTCTATCATGATTCTTATTTTCTGCATCATGCTTGTCTAGGTCGGTTCCTTCATCTATCCTTCCCACTTTCTTCCCTTACGCTTTTGAACAACACTGCTATGCATTCACACGTAGATCTTCCCCCGCATCTCGAAAGTAGGAGAAAAGAATTCTTCAATAACACATTCATCTCCACACTCCAACACCAACCAGTTATTAACAAAACCAACTGTTGGGTCTGTGGCTTAATGCCATACTCCGTACACGGAGGTATGCCTTTATCCCTCTCCCTTTCGGCTATGCTGGATCTACCTATGCTCTCTCTATGATATTCTCCGCCTCTGTTAGAAACATCCCTGAAACCAAGACCAAGAACACTAGTACCTGGAACGAGATAAAAACAAAGACTGTGCGCGCTGTTCAAAAGATGGTAGATTTCACCGTAACATGGGGATGAGCAGACAATAGTGAAAACACCAGTTATTCCCTCTTTAACTACACTACCTCCTTTAGAGAAACATTCTCAGTTCAGAAGACAGAGCAGGGAGGATGGGCTGTTCCTCATAAGGGCCTGTTTTGTGTAAGAGGTAAGGGCAAGGGTCAGAAGATGGGAGACAGTGAGTGTAATGAGACGTACACCCTACCCGACTTAAACTTCCCAACAATGACCACCGCCCCCAACACTTATTTTATTTGTGGACCTCACGCACGTACTTGCCTACCTCAAGTCTGGTCCGGGAAATGCTACCTTGCATTTCTCCTCCCCCCTACCTACACCGCCCCAGCAGATTATCATCTAAGTGATCCTCCGACCATGATTAATAGACGGCGAAGGGGGTCATGGATGCTGAAGACACAGTGGATCAAGAGGCTGGCGATTTCTTCAAAGGAATCATCCCTTTCTGGGGGCCCATGATCAATAGCCGCCACATAAGACAACTAACTCGTGTAGTTCAGGGAGCCATAAACGAAACCGCTGGTGCGTTAAGCAACATCACAGCTGAGATGGCTTCCGATAGACATATGATGTTACAGAACCGTATGGTCCTAGATATCATATTAGCGGACCGTGGTGGCGTATGTGAACTGATCAGATCCAGCTGCTGTATATACATTCCAGATAATGCTCCCTCAGTATATGCTGCCATTTCCTGCCTTCAGGTACTTTCAAAGAAGCTAGACGCAGACACCGGAGCCTGTCCCTGACGGGAAGGCTCTGGGGCCTCCTGTCTTCATGGGGGTGGAAGATCCTTACGATACTAGGTCTTGCTCTAGCCATTCTCTTCACCTGTTGCCTCTGTATTCAGTGTGGCCCAGCTCTCTGTAGTTTCTGTATCACTGCCTGCATTCCCAAACCCCAGTCCAGAAATAAAGAACAGGAAAGAATCATGTTACAGGAACAAGTAGACGGCCTGATTAGTATAGAAGTAGACTAATAAGAAGAAGAACTTTAAAGGGTATATTATGGGACAAGGAGGGAATGTGGAAAAAGATTATTTTCCGTAGTTTATGTCCCATCGTACACTCTCTCAGTCACGTCCCCAAGCCCACCATGTCGGAAAACAAGCAAACGAGAAAAGAGTAAACCCGATCACACGCACACAAAGTTGCACATGCACTCTCCTTCCTCTAAAATTCAAAGGTACATTCTTATGGTTAGGGCGATGCCGAGAAACAACTTCCTCACTCAAACTGTACATTCCTATGGTTAAGCCGATTCCGAGAACAAGACGCCCCATTTGTAACCATTTCCCTATAATCGGGCCGGTTCCGAGAAATAGGCCCCGTTCTGCTAAACCACGACAACCAATTCAGAGAAGAAGAGCCCGTTTGCTGAAAGACACGACACCAGACATCCTGTCAACGACCAGTTCTCCTTTTTCTCTCTCTCTCACTCTTATCTAAGGAACCAGCCTAGGATTATTTCTCAATGCTCTGCTTCTGCCGTGACTTCCTCATGATTAAAGACACAGTCACGCTTCTTCCTGTCAGGACTTTTGTATGATTTCGACACAGTAACGCTACTATGATTTCTGTAAAATTGTGACACAGCTATCCGAGTTTTACTGATTTCTGTATTGTTGGAAACACAGCTATCCGAATTTTGCTCAAGGGAAGCTCCTTCCTCTTTTCTGTGTATAAATACTATGTCCTCTTTGATGAAAGTTAGAGATTCTTCCGATCCTCCTCAGGTGACGGAGCTCTCCCTTAACTCGAGTTACTGAATAAAGACCCTTTATTCGAACCACCACGGACCATGCTCTTCATACTTGACCTTATTGATATTATAGAAATTCCGATCAAGGTAAATTACTAAAATATTTACCACAGTTCTTAGGAAGAGCATACTCTGCAACTGGTATTCCTCTGGTGTATTAGCCCCTTACGTACACATCCCACTCATTGCTTGCAATGTTATTCTCCTTGCTCCTAGACTGGGAGCTCAGGTGGTTGATATACCTCGATAATTTGGGGTTGTTCTTTTCCTTTAACAGCGTGAATACTGTGAGCCATTTTTGTTCCATTTCTTTCCTCTTATGCTCACCTACTTTGCTCCTGTGGGCGGATCTCAACTCCTCTATGGAGGCCCCCTCTGCAGATGATCCTCTTTTCTTCCTTCCTCTGAGTGCCTTCATAAGAGCACCTTTACATTGACTCAGGCTCTTCGGTATCTTTAGCTTCTTTGAGGAGGAGTCCTTGTGGGAAAGTATTTTTTTACAATGATTTTTGCCCAGCTTCCGCTAAAGATCATCTCTCAGAGTTTCCCAGAGACCTATAGCTTCTGGGTGGAACCCCAGCAATCCACGGTTGTCCATGGTTGTCCATTTTATTCTTTTAAGGGCTCTGAACGTTCATCACCTGTGGATTCTCCCATCACTTTCTGGAGGTCAGCTGATTCCATTCCTAGGTTAAATATTGCACATAGAGACCTATGATCGATTTCCCCTCGGTCGTCGACCGTAAAGTCTTTCAGCTTATCGGCCGATTTCTCATTGATCAAAATATAGTCAATAGTAGATCTATTCCTAAACGATGGTTTGGGGCACCACAAGGGTGATCGTAGTTTCTTCATGAAGTGAGTTGAGCAAAGTTTAACATTTTTAAGAGAGCAAAAGGCCCACCTTGTGCCTTTTGTTTTGTTTGCTTGGGGCACTTTCCAAGCCTCTCAAATTAATATCACCTGCAATGATTACATTATAATGTTTGTATTTCATTAATATTTCCTCCAGCGCGAAGGTGAGTAATTCCTTACTGGCTGCAGCCAGTGCTGGATTGTATTGTATAGTGGTATACTTATATAGCGCTGCCTGTCACCACCAAGGGCATCCTGGCGATTGATGTAGCAATTTATACACAGCAAATTGAACGTCTGGCGTCCCTCCCTTAATCCAGCAATTACCATTACTTGCAGGTCTAGAGAGTTTACACTAATTTCTGTAGATTTAAGTTTACACGCATGGCTTGTGGAGGGGCACCCAAAGATGTTTTTTGTTGTTGCATTTATCCAATGTTCATGGAAGCCTGCTATGGGAGTTGATGTCATTGACCAGGTTTCTTGGCAGCATATGATATCCCCTTTTTCGAGGTAGTCCTGTATTCCTTGTTTCCTGCTTTTTTGTTTAACCCTGCAATGTTCCATGATATGAGAGTTCATTCTTGATGGAGGTCGGAGTTATGACCTTGATATTGACCTTCCCACACCAACATTTCCCTTCCTGCTCAAGCAGAGAATTGTCTTTGGCTAGGGGTGCTGTTGCCAGTTCTCACCTCTTGTAGCCTGCTTAGATTGCCCAATTATTACTCTTCGCATATTATCTCTTTGAAAGATGTAAATATTTATTGGTGTACTAGGGCGTTCATTGGTATTTTCCCCTCGTTTTCTTTATGGTTAGTGCCTTTCGAGATTGATGCGGCCCGGCCCCTCTTTTTGAGGTATGAGGACGGAGGGAAATTTAGGTTAGTGCGTTCTGTTACTTCTATGCCCCAGCTTGCTGGTTGTAGGGCTTCTCCAAGAACTGCCTGTTGAAGAGTATGATTGCTGAATCGCCATGGCTGTCTCCTTGTGACCTTTTAAACTTTACCCACTCTATGTTTTTCCGTGGTGATCTGAGACAGGGACATGAAATGGCCAAAATGTCTGAGGATATTAGTTCTGTTTAGGATGTTATGGGGGCCCTCCATGTGGTACCTAGGGATGAGCACCACCTCATATTTTGTGGGTGTTTCCTCGGGGTATTTTGTGTGCGTGGCCCCCCAAATTGCTCTGGCTGCATGATCTCAAACTTTGGGGGGGTTGTTAGAGATTCGCCAGTGTTGTTCACCTTCTGCCCTGTTGTTGTTTCCCATCCAGCTTTTTTTTGCCTCTGCTCAGTCAGGGGAAGTGTAGTGTGCTCCTTTGGGTCTTTAAGACCCTCCAGTTCCAGAAGGTCTTAGAGCCTTATTTGTGTGGAGGCGTTGTTTTTACCCAAGCTGACCCTGTTTGTTGTCACCTGGGTTGCCATTGATGTTGACCCGGCTGGTTGTTGTAGGTCCACCTGGTCCCTGCCTTGTTGCGTCAGACCATCTCTTGCTCTTTCTTCAGCCTTTTCTTTGTTTGCCGGTCTACCCTGGCTCTTAATCTTCCGTTTTAAGTAAACAATCGTGAAAAGTGGCACTGAGTTACTTTTCTCCAGTATGTGACTGTTTAGCCTTGCCGGCAGGATCGATCTTCTTTTAATTTTTGATCTCTTCAGCTCTTTCTTCCGCTTTTTCTTTGCCCTCCTTGCTAGGGGGACTCCTTGCTAGGCATCCCCTCTCCTTCTGATCTGACTCCTATTTCCCCCCTCCACGGATGCTTTCTGCTATTCTGCTTCCTTTGTGTCTGGGCTTGCGGGAGTTTCCTCGATATCGCTCTTTATCGGGGTGCCAGGGTCTCTAGGCTATTGTGCTCATTTTCTCTGCCTTTTGATTCTGAGTTCCTCGCTCGGCTGGGTTCTCCATTGGTCACCGGTGTGTGATTTTCCTTTGCCAGCAAATCAATGGTTTCAGCTGTCTTTGATGAGTCACAGCTACTCTTTGTTAGTTCTACTATGTCCCCCAGTTTTCCCGACATCTCAGCCCACGTATCTATTATATCAGCACATGAGCTTGTGCGAGCTATCATTGCTTGATTGTAGTTGATTGTTGCCTCCATTCTTCCAGCTTGCGGCCCTGGTTCACTAGACATTGGGCTATTGATTGAAGAAGGTTAACTTGGACCTCTATTTTGGTTGATTGCCAAATCAGAGCCTTGACCATTGACTTTTGAGCTTCTCTGATGGTTATCAAATGGGGTGTGTCTTCTTGCTCATCTTGATCTTTCTGGCCTGTTGTTGCGGACACCCCTGCTCGATCTTTTTCCTGGTTCTTAACGCATCCCCTCTCCTAATGAGGTTGGGGGTGAGGTCCAAAGTCCTTTCCAGTTTTTGTAGAAAGGAATTGGTGGCTTCTCCTGTCTCTGGCGAATCAAGTTGTTGGCGTCCAATTATTGAGGCCTTTGTAGTTGATCGCGAGATAGCTTGGAGGCTGGTACGCAGGCTGGTATGCGCCAGATCTTTGCCCTCAATAAGCTCAGGCAGTCCTCCTCCTGAGGCCAATGAATCAATGCTTTGATCAGTAAGAGGCTGTCTGTCGCGTCGGTAGGCTTCCTAACGGTACCTACGTCTGTTATGTGCCTCCCGAGGTCAGTATCTCTGATCCTTTCATTGTGTAGTTTACTTTTCTCCCCTATGTCCCCCACTTTACACCCGCAAGAAAGGGGCAGATTTGGTCCTTCCTGTACTCATGCTTACTGCTCCTGGTCCTGGCCCCCTTCATCAGGCAGCAGGCGGCTCACTTCGCCAAGAGGGGATTTTTTGCTGTGGGGTAGCTCGATGTGTGCCTGGCCAGGCCCCATTGTTTGGGGGTTGCTCGCTGTGGTCTCATCGGCCCTTGCAGGGGACATGCCCCGGGATGGCGGGCTGCCAGGTTCCTGAAAATAATGAGTAATAAGCCCTTTTTGGGGGTGGGGGGCTGTAAGGGGGGTCGCTGGGTTCGATGTATAATATTTGTGGGCGTTTTCATCAGGATCCATCCTCTTTAGATTAGTTGGGATTTCCTTGAGCATTTTCCTTCCGCACCAAGGAGAGGGTGTTTGGGAATTAACAAATCGGGAAAATGACTCCCTTTGCTTTTTAGTCTGTTACAAGTGCACTCTCTTCTGGGCCGTGCTCCTTGCCCCACAGTGCTATGCTAAATAGCGATACACCTTAATTTACCCCCTTGCAGGGGCCTTCCGTTATTCACTGCATTCACGCTGAACTCACGCTGGGAAGCCTGATGTCCTATAGCAAGTGTCTTACAGAAGGCATTCCCAGCCGAACTTAGCCTTATTTTAGGGCGGTTGTTCAGTTTCTCATTCCTCACGTCCCTCTTGTCATGGCTCCCAACAGTGCGTCACGTGGTCTCAGACATGCCCTTACCAGGGGCTGCTGGACTGCTGCTCTCAATGACTGCTGCCCTGCTGAATTGCTGCCCTGTTGCCCTGCTGTTTTGCTACTTTCTACCTGGGTACAAGGACTGTATCTTCATCTGTCCCAGGACCTGCAAAGTGACTCAGAGGGGCTAGTTTACTGGCCTCCTGTTCAGAGCCACTGGGACACAGAAGGCTTCCACCATCTTGATCCGACACCTGGACCCAGCCTGAGCGAGTCTTGGGCATCCAAGTGGTGCCCTTGCAGTCTTGGACCCTTAGAGGTAGTGTTAAACGTGCCCAGATGGCCAAAACCTGTACCTTCTGCAGCACCCCTTCTAGACCTTGTAATTTTCCAGAATCCTTCATCAACACTATCAGGACTGAAATCAGACTCACATTCCCCATGGCATGTCTCATCATCATGAACAGTGGGTTTATCAATGTATCTTGCAGACAACCTTCCATATGCTGTATGTTGCTCCGTCATATGGTTGAGAAAACCTACGTATGGCATGTACCACTTGTACAGCAGTATTTTAGAAGGTCATCTAATCCAATATTAGAACATATGTCCCTTATCTGTTTTCCCAAAATACTGTCTAGGTATATGTACAGGTATTATCTGAAAAAGATACAGTAGAATAGGGTATAGATTCTACTTACAGGGGACAGTTTTTCCATTGTTGACCAATGGTATTATACACTGTATCACTTCAGTAAAACTACTGTCAAAAAGGTATTTATTAAATATTCTGCTCCATGTACTAGGGTTAACGAGCTATTGTATTCTTAGGGATAAGGTGGACAATCCGTCAATCAAGAAACTAAGTAGCAGATAAAGCACTGTCTTATCCCACAAATAATTCAGATGTTCCCAACAGTTCAGTATTGATGGCAATCAGTGTATCAGTGGAGTTGAGATGTACATGGGTCGGATTGGCTGTAGCAGGCATGGGGCATTTCCCCAGGAGGGTGGGGCCAGTTTTGCAGCAGTTGGGGCCAGTTTTGTTTAGGGGGATTGGGGGGGGCGGCTTTGCAGCTCAGTAACAAAAGCAGCAGTGTTTCATACTTGCACTTCCCCCAATCCCCCACCCAACCCCCGCGGAGGGCCCTAGTCTGACAACAGTTGCAGTTTTGCTGTGGGTTCCTAGTCCAACCCTGGATGTACTGCAATAAATTCGCCCCCTGCAGGCGCCCTCCGTTATTCACTGCATTCACGCTGAACTCACCCCGGGAAGCTTGAGGTCCTATAGCAAGTGTCTTTTTTTAGAAGGCATCCCCAGCCGAACTTAGCCTTATTTTAGGGCGGTTGTTCAGTTTCTCATTCCTCACGTCTTTCTTGCCTTGGCTCCCAACAGTGAGTCACGTGGTCTCAGACATGGCCTTACCAGGGGCCGCTGGCTTGGAGGTCTTTAAAAGTCCAGGGGGCACACAAGAGGGGATGAGGGGAAAGTAAGCAGCAGCCAGCAGGCTGCAGGCAGGTGCTAGCCGGGAAGTTCTTTTCTTCTTTTGGGGGGGCGTGAGGTGTGCTGAACTGAAGAGCTAGAAGATGTTTGGCAACCTCAAATCCATCGAGCGCTCCTTATGTACGCCTGTGATGCCCAAATGTGGAGACCAAAATCAGCACCAGAGTTTCGGCGGCCGAATGCCTTAGAACTTAAGTTGAAGTGAGCGGGGGTCACGGGGGTACCGCAATACCGACCCAACCTGGCCTCTGTGGTTTTCTCCCGGGATTACACTTCACGGCCGCTCCTAACAGCGGCTACACTCTACTCCGCTCACCAGGGGACCCCCACCTGGCTCAGTGATTTTCGGGGGTCTCTTACAATGGTAGCATGGTAGTAGCACTTTGCAGGAGACTCACAGCTCTGCACTCCGCTCCGCTGCTCGGGCTGCTGGCCTCCGCGTGACCTTCCGCCTCATTTCCGCCGGAACCGACTCTCCTTCCACCGAAGGCGAAGTGCTTTGCCTGTAATCACAGGATGTTGGGCCGATGCTGGTACTCAAACCTGGTTCCCCAGTTCCAAAGTCAGCAGCTCTGAGCCCAGCCCCACTTGCAACTGAATAGCATGTGCACTGCCACCACACAAAGGACCGAACAACCCCACAATGTCACTGCAGCCAGCTATGAGGCGGGGAAGCAGTAGATACCATGCACTTCAAAGCGACTGTCTCGAAGCTGTCTAGAATCTGTTCCCACCTTCCGGAGCCAGGGTACCAGAGTTTATAAATAAGACTTCAGACAGCAACTTGTCATTACACTTCTGGACCTATGGATACTCTGCAAGGAAGAAGGACTGCTGTGCTTCTGGGAGGACTGCCACTCGGCTGGACTGCTGCTCTGAATGACTGCTGCCCTGCTGAATTGCTGCCCTGTTGCCCTGCTGTTTTGCTACTTTCTACCTGGGTACAAGGACTGTATCTTCATCTGTCCCAGGACCTGCAAAGTGACTCACAGGGGCTAGATTACTGGCCTGCTGTTCAGAGCCACTGGGACACAGAAGGCTTCCACCATCTTGAGCCCACACCTGGACCCAGCCTGAGCGAGTCTTGGCCATCCAAGTGGTGCCCTTCCAGTCTTGGACCCTTAGAGGTAGTGTTAAACGTGCCCAGATGGCCAAAACCTGTACCTTCTGCAGCACCCCTTCTAGACCATGTAATTTTCCAGAATCCTTCATCAACACTATCAGGACAGAAATCAGACTCACATTCCCCATGGCATGTCTCATAATCATGAACAGTGGGCTTATCAATGTATCTTGCAGACAACCTTCCACATGCTGTAAGTTGCTCCGTCATATGGTTGAGAAAACCTACGTATGGCATGCACCACTTCTGCAGCAATATTTTAAAAGGTCTTCTAATCCAATATTAGAACATATGTCCCTTATTTGTTTTCCCAAAATACTGTCTAGGTTTATGTACAGGTATTATCTGAAAAAGATATAGTAGAATAGGTATAGATTCTACTTACAGGGGACAGTTTTTCAATTGTTGACCAATGTTATTATACACTGTATCACTTCAGTAAAATTACTGTCAAAAAGGTATTTTTTAAATATTCTGCTCCATATACTAGGGTTAACGTGCTATTGTATTCTTAGGGATAATGTGGACAATCTGTCAATCATGAAACTAAGTAGCGGATAAAGCACAATATCCCACAAATTATTCAGATGTTCCCAACAGTTCAGTATTGATGCCAATCAGTGTATCAGTGGAGTTGAGATGTACACAGGCCGGATTGGCCGTAGCAGGCATCGGGCATTTTCCCAGGAGGCTGGGGCCAGTTTTGTTTAGGGGGGCTTGGGGGGGCTGTTTTGCAGCTCAGTAACAAAGGCAGCAGTGTTTCATACTTGCACTTCCCCCAATCCCCCACCTAACCTCCGGGAGGGCCCTAGTCAGACAACATTTCCAGTTTTGCTGTGGGTTCCTAGTCCAACCCTGGATGTACTGCAATAAATCGTCAACATATGAGGATGCTATATGTGTAATTTAGGATACCTGAAATCATAACTCAGAAGCCTATGGCTCAGTATACATGTCAATGGATCAGAAAAGAGGCAAACGTGCCAAGTGCCGGTCAAAGTGATATGGCCTCTGATACCATTTAACTTTCCGAATATGTATAGTTCAGGCAACTATATGCTAACTAAAGCTTCAAGCAATTATCGAAGACTGACACTCAGCAATGTAACATATTCAATATGATATGCAAGTAGTTGGTCTAATCCCTTTAGATACGTTTTCATAGATGATGAGTAGATGGACTAACACCCTACCTCCTGTCTTGTTTACCTAGTTGTAAGTGCAATTCTTGAAGTGGTCAGTCTTCAAAAGCAACTTGATCAGAAACAAGAACTTAATGTAGAAGCCTCCACCAACCATCACAGGAGGTTACCCAGGCACAGCACCTCAGATGGAACTGTTCATACTACAGCTGTTACTCCTTTTATCTATTCTTCTGAAGTGTGTTCCTGTTAGATTGTTTCTTGTGGTTGCTGCTTTTAGAGGGACACTGGTAGTACATTTCCGTAAACCCTGTAGCGCCAAACTGTTCGAGCTTAGCAAGGAAAAAGTAATGATGAAAAGTTACAGTTGTATGAATTCCCTGGACATAGGATATAAAAACACATCTTCTAAATTATGTAAAAGGTTGTAGATATGGCAGTGTTAAGCTTTGTGTATGTTTTATTTTGCAAGAAAAGATACAAATGCATAGCAAAACTGTCATAAGACATAGATGTCTAATCCAACATTTAAATGACAATATTGCAGATTTTCTCTAAGAACAATCTTTGAGACATTAGACAGTCTAAGCAAAAAAATACCTTACTCAAATAATATATTTTTTTCACATCCAAATCTGCAGAGAATGCTTTACATATAAAGTGCTCATTAGATAATCCCTGAAAAGACCTTAGTTATTATTCTAAAACTTTGTGATTATTGATAAGGTGCATTCTGAGTAATGTGTATAATAAAGTCAATTGTTAGAATGCCATTAGTGTAAATGATTCTGGTGTGACTTTTAGAAAGTACGTTGCCAACATTTTCAATATCTCTCAGGAGGGCACATTTTTGCCAAGTTATTTTAGAACACGCATCCCAAAAAACGGGCTATCCACAAAGGTAACTTACACTTCTGAGTAGTATACGCAGGTAATTTACTCTTACACTTTGATTAACTTTACTACTTTTGGCTATGCACAATATCTGAGTGTCAAATTACTAAAAAGTGTGCACTTGCATGTCTTCACCCCATGAAAAGGAGGTGGAGCCAAATGTTTGAGTGGGCATTAATAATGCCAAATAAGAAACTGAAGTACGTCCACCACCTCACGTGGCCAACCACTGATCCTGCAACATTCTCCAATAGAAAATAATGGAGATAGTTACTTAAAATAAACCTGCATAACAAATAATGTTAAAGTAAATAAACTGATCTAAAAGAGCTAAAAAAATCAAGTTTTATGTCAAAATAACATATAAAAAGAGAGCATATTTATTATTTCGTTTTAAGTTATTTAAACCTCTTTACATTTAAAAATTAATGCAAGATTAAGTTTTAATAAAATATAATTTAATTGCCCCTAAAAATTCTATACATCAATTTTAATCATTATTAATGCATTTTATTTTACTTTAGGTAGGAATAAAAAAATGTATTTAAACTTCTGAAAAGCTATTTGAATGTAATATATATTTTAACTAATTGAATATTTATTTCAAAATTAAGTTAATAGTGCTCTAGCTTTTTTTTGTTCTACATTTTAATGAATTATATAAAGTTTCTTTACAATAATAGTTAGGAAAAAATGTTTTACTAACTTTTTCTACGTTTAATAAAATATTTTATTTTTTTATATACTTTAACATCCGAAATCTTCACTGCTTAGTCTACCTTTGATATTGTAGGGAACAGTAAAATACCAATACTTATCTCGATAAAAAAGCGTTACTGACTCATAACATTAACCTTCAGAATGGGTTTACAAAAACAAAGTGAAATATGTGGTACATTAGGTTGCTAAATGCTACCTGTAGAAAAAGCTGTGCTAAGTGGTTTCAAAACAATTCATTTAGCAATAGCCAAAGGCCTGTTTTCCTTCCACGAGCAGTCTCTACTAAAAGAGCTGTCTGATTCATCAGTCAGACTCAAGTTTTTTTAACCCCTTGGTTGTGGCGCGAATTCTGCCACGGCGGTAGGGGGTGAGCACGGCACCGCCATGCTTGTGACGGAACCACGTCATGAGCCACAGGCAACGTGTGCTCATGACGGTGTGATTCCGTCACGACCCCGCCCGCTCACTAATTCGCCCACACAGGAGGGGAATCAATGCTGCATGGGCGGAGCGGCCGCAGCATGACGGAACCACGCTGTCATGCGCACACGCCGCCCGTGGCTCATGGCGGCGTGGTTCAGCCATGAGCATTCAAGGGGTTAATCCTTCGTGAAAACAGTTGGCACTAAGACGCACATCTTCAGGTACTTACACCTCAAAGTACAACGAAGAGTTACTAAATGTTCAACTGATCACAGTCACCAAACTAAACGCACATAGCGATTCACCATTGTAGTGATGCTCCATCCTCCAGCTCTGCAAAAATAAGACCTCGAGTTCAGAAAACAAACGTGACTAATTTTGCTATTATTAGCTCAAACCTATTACCGGGCACGACAGTGGGAGGTGACAGACGCGGTTGCACAATAATGCCTGAGTCATTCATAAGATTTCACCGACTGGAGACAAATGGACATTCCTACCTCGATTAGGGGCCCCAGCCCTTCCGGCACTAGTATCACTGGCTGACAGGCATTGGGTATCCATCACTGTTCGGAATAATCGACAGCTAAACATTGCCCTTGGCTGCTGTGGTTAACTGGAAGCATTGCAAGGCCTTGTCTTTACTGGGAGCATGCCCTGTCTTGCACTGCTCCGATGTAATGGAAGCCATGCCGGTCTTGCACTGCTCTGATTGATTGGATGATATAGGCAGGGGAAACCCACTAAACCCTTGTAGGCTTGGTCACTGGATATTTAAGGTCAAAGTATGCTACAAGGGACTTTTTTCAGAAAACAATAAATCTCAGTTGAGAGTCGTACACACGTAACACACTCCAGTGTATCCACAGGATATCACACTTGATAATTAACTGGAATAAATCAAAAGAAGGAAAAGAGAACACACGGAGGAAGTGAGTTATATTCAAAGAAAATTTGTATTCAGTAATGAAGCATCAAATGTAAATCTGGGGAGACGAAAACAGGGAAATAAATTCAAGCAAAAGAAGTTATGAACAGAGGTATATATGACATCTACTCATCAGTTCACAACTAAAACATCAACTCCTGGTAATTATGACAGACAACCAAATTAATTAATAGACAATGGTCGTGTGTTGGTGATGATGCAACGCTTCAGGAGATGATGGAGGTGTCGATGTTTCGGTCTAATATGCAGTCGTCATGAAGACCATCATCAGGACAAAATATTTAATTGCTGGGAAAACTCCTTGAAATTTCCAAAAAGGCTTGCTTCTAATTTCAATGAACAGCAAGGAATGTAGGGCAAGGATCCAACAGATTAATTAAAATCTTCAATATGGCATATAGAGGCCCCCTTTGGTGAGCGGTTCTTGGACAGCTGGTAGCTGAGCATTCAGCGAGACTTTGAAAAATTGAATCAGACAAGTTGCGCAATCATGAATGTAGCGTCTTCCGTTGGCATGTCCAAGAACCGCTCACCAAAGAGGGCCTCTATATACCATATTGAAGATTTTAACTCTTCTGTTGGATCCTTTGCCCGACATTCCTTGCTGTTCATTGAAATTAGAACCAAGCCTTTTTGGAAATTTCAGGGAGTTTTCCCAGCAATGAAACATTTTGTCCTGATGATGGTCTTCATGACTACTGCATATTAGACCGAAACGTCGACACCTCCATCATCTCCAGAAGCGCTGCATTGTCACCAACACACGACCATTGTCTATTAATTAATTTGGTTGTCTGTCGTAATTACCAGGAGTTGATGTTTTAGTTGTGAACTGATGAGTAGATGTCATATATACCTCTGTTCATAACTTCTTTTGCTTGAATTTATTTCTCTGTTTTCGTCTCCCCAGATTTACATGTGATGCTACATTACTAAATACTAATTTTCTTTGAATATAACTCACTTCCTCCGTGTGTTCTCTTTTCCTTCTTTTGATTTATTCCAGTTAATTGTCAAGTGTGATAGCCTGTGGATACACTGGAGTGTGATACGTGTGTACGACTCTCAACTGTGACTGATTGATTGGAAGCATGTCCTGTCTGCACGGCTCTGACTGATTGGAAGAATTCCCTGTCTTACACTGCTCTGATGGAATAGAAATACGCCCTGTTTTCTACTGATCTGATTGATTGGAAGCCAAGTCCTGTCTTGCACTGCTCTGATTGGAAGCATGACCTATCTTGCACTGCTCTGATGGAATAGAAGCCATGCCGGTCTTTCACTGCTCTGATTGATTGGAAGGATGGTCAGTCTTGCACAGTTCTGATTAATTGGAAGCATGCCCTGTCTGCAATGCTCTGAGTGATTGGAACCATTCCCAGTCTTACACTGCTCTGATGGAATAGCAGCATGACCTGTGTTCCACTGCTCTGAATGATTGGACGAATGCCCTGTCATGCACTGCTGTGATTGATCGGAAGCCATGCCTTGGCACTGCTCTGATTGATTGGAAGCATGCCCTGTCTTGCATGGCTCCGATGGGATGAAAGCATGCCCTGGCTGACGCTGCTCTTAATATTGGAAGCATACCCTGTCTGAACTGCTCTGATTGATTGGAAGCATACCCTGTCTGAACTGCTCTGATTGATCGGAAGCCATACCCTGTCTGAACTGCTCTGATTGATCGGAAGCCATACCCTGTCTGAACTGCTCTGATTGATTGGAAGCATGCCCTGTCTGAACTGCTCTGATTGATCGGAAGCCATACCCTGTCTGAACTGCTCTGATTGATCGGAAGCCATACCCTGTCTGAACTGCCCAGATTGATTGGAAGTATGCCCTGTCTGAACTGCTCTGATTGATTGGAAGCATACCCTGTCTGAACTGCTCTGATTGATCGGAAGCCATACCCTGTCTGAACTGCTCTGATTGATCGGAAGCCATACCCTGTCTGAACTGCTCTGATTGATTGGAAGCATGCCCTGTCTGAACTGCTCTGATTGATCGGAAGCCATACCCTGTCTGAACTGCTCTGATTGATCGGAAGCCATACCCTGTCTGAACTGCTCTGATTGATTGGAAGCATGCCCTGTCTGAACTGCTCTGATTGATCGGAAGCCATACCCTGTCTGAACTGCTCTGATTGATCGGAAGCATACTCTGTCATGCACTGTTCTGAATGATGGGGAGCAGGTTCCTTCTAGTCAGTTCTACAGCCCCTAGTTCCTTGAGGGATTCATCTGGGCTCCAGGGCCTCTCCAGCAAGTTATCGTGCTGGACACTCATGTAGTCAGGAGTCCTTCTGTTTTTTGCGTCCTTGAGACAGGTAACCAAGAGGACAACCATATGAATCAAAGAGAGTAGTTCCCGTCTCTGGGTGCCAGCAACATTCAAGAGTCCCCTTCTTCCAGCAGGAGTCAGAAATCTTCTTTCAGCAAATACTTTTTCTTCACCTGGAGTCTTCCCATGTCCAGGATTATTCTGAAGAGGTGGTAGTTGAGGTGTTGGAGACATTCTACCACTCAATCCCAACTAATTTCCTGCAGTACCCACCTCCTTTTGTGTCACTTTGCCTCCCACTTATTGTAGAATTACCAAAGAACCCCTGTTTCAAGATGGCTGAACCCAGCTGGCACCAAGCAGGGCTGTCTTCAGCTCCTTAGCCACTGCCCTATTTAGATGAGCTGACCTCATATCTGGTTCTCTCCCCTACTGCGACTCGAGCCTGGCTGTCTGGGAGGGACCTGGTAATGCAGAGAAGTCTATCCTGACATCGCAAAGTCAAAAGAGGTGGTGGTGAAGATGCCCTTTGTTATGCCAACTGTTCCTGTCCACTTCCTGTCCACTCCTAGATAGCAAATCATTACTATGTGGTCAGCAGATAACACTATTTTGTCCTTCCTGGACTCAGAGTCAGCGTATTTCCCTTCCAGCGCCATTAACTCACGCAACCAAGGATTTGCATTCCAATTCTCAAGATGTTATGATTGGCAGAACTGGTTTTAAGTCAATCAAAATCAATCACAAAAAAAAACTTTATTCGATTCATAAAATGGATCATAAAAGTACTGAACATACAATTCATCGTACCTCATAGAACAAGAAAAGTTTTTTTTAAATACACAGTTTTCCGAAATTTATAAAAGACATAATAATGACTGTTATAAAAATATATAATACATGATTTTCACCAGAGGATATTCTATGCAATGTGATGCTAACCATAGGCCTTCCTAATCTTTAGCGAAACTCTGATAAAATTTAGCATGGCACAGCAGGTTTCTACAGAGGATAGTGCTGACAGATAATCATACCCTTCCTTATAGGTGCATGGTTGCCTCCCCTTCAAGATTGGTTTAATAAACCGGAGTCTTGGCTCTTGATATAAGGAGCAAAAAAGGACCACATGTATAGTGCTTTGGCTATCCCTATTATTACATGGACAAGGGGGCAGCCTCTCACACCAACCCCCTTGTTTCGGGAAGGCAAGCAAAAAATGCAAAATGTCCAGTCTAAACCTTGTTAGTAGAAATCGCCATTGCACATTAAGGGTAAATGTTAGGTAAAACTGAGGTTGGGGCTTGCGAGCATAAACATTAGCATTGTCCAAAGATGGTGGATTCAATGATTTCCAATACATTGCCTTTATGTCCACCTTATGGTTTCCCTCTATTTTTTCAAGATTGTCATAATAGAAACCCAGTCCAATCTTGTTTAACATGTTACAAACATAAGACAACCAGGGGATCTGTTTTGAATTTTCTAAAGCCATGCAATCAGTGATAATGTCTTTAGTGAGTTGCAGGTCTTCAGATTGCCATACTTTGCCCCATAACAATAAAGGGGACAAACTAATCGTATCAGAAACACTGACCATTCCAATTTCTTTGTGGCAGAAGATGTTTGAGCAGCCTTTGGGAACTGATAAAACCCTTTTTATAAAATTATTTTCCACCACCTGTATCACGGATGATGTTTCAGTCCCCCACACCCCTGCCCCGTAGGTGGGCACCGATAAACATTTTGATATGTAGAGGGTTTTGAGGTGCGTAACATGTTTTTGCCCTAGTTTGCTACAGAAACGGAAGATGCCCTCTATAGCCCGTGTCGCGTTCTGGGCTCGAACCTTCATGACTGGCGTCCAGCTTAATTTACTATTAAACAAGTTACCAAGGTAGTTAAAATTTTCCACTTTTCCAATTATGCGATTATTTACCACAAACTTCCTGATGTTTGACCCTTTAGGGCCACAAGACATTACAAAGGATTTATCAAAGTTCACCTTTAAGTCAAGGTCAAGCATGAAAGTATTGAAGGCATCTAGACATACTTGCATGCTATTTCCAGTTAATGTCATTAAGACAGTATCGTCTGCATAAGAAAGCATGGGAATACTTTTGCCTTTAATTTTTGGAATGTCACAACCCTGGTTTAATAGATACTTTTCTACCCCATTTGTATAAACCAGAAAAAGAAAAGGCGCCAAAATGCATCCTTGACGCACCCCCTCAGTAGAAGGACTTGGTTTTGTCATTTCACCTCCAGAGCCAAATGTAATTGATACAGTTGTTGCTGCATGTAACCTGCGAAGCAATGTGACCAAAGGTTCCTCAAAGCCCATGACATCCATCATCCGCCACAACTTATGTCTACAGTGTCGAATGCACTTGTCAAGTCCATGAAGGCAAGATGTATTGAGGACTTTTTTGCCTTTATGTACTTGCCTAGAATTAGTGCCAGGTTCAGGCACTGCTCGACGGTCCCCTTTCCACGCCTAAATCCGTATTGGGAGTCAACTATAAGTCCTTTAGAATCTGCCAACTTTCTAATCTCGCTAGGATTACCCTACCCAGGATTTTGCATGAGGCATCTATTAAGGAAATCCGGCGATAGCAACGTGGGTCGCACCTGTCACCCTTCTTAAAGATCGGCACTACGATTGCCTCCTCCCATGTACCAGGGATGCGCCCGACCACAACAGCCTTGAAGACATTCAGTAATATGGGTGCCCACAAACTAACATTAGATTTAAAAAGGTCCAAGGGGACAGCATCTGGGCCTGGAGCTTTTAGTGATGATCCCTTCCCTAAGGCTTCCTCAATCTCTATCAGTGTAAGTGAAGAGCTGAGGGTCAAAGCAGAGGGAGGTGCCACCAGTTCCCCTGTCCTATCCGTACTTGCCATTATTGAAATGGAATTAGGATTAAAAATCTTAGTAAAGTGTTGAACCCATTGATCAGCGGTGACCTGCATAACTATAGATTCTTTATTGTCGCTCTTAAAAAAGGGGCGATTTAAGACCTCTCAAAAGAGTCTACTATCTTTTAGTTCGGCAGCCTTTTCAAGGTCTTCCCAGGCAATGTTTTTTAGGTCCTGCTTTCTTTTTACAATAGCCTCCCTCTAGGCCTTTCTGCTAGTTCTTACAAGCTCTTTGTTTCTTGGTATTTGGCGCAGGGCTAGTTTTAGCGATCGGTGTGTGGCAGAACACACGGAATCAAACCATCTAAAGGCCTTTTGGCCACCCTTCCCCTTGGGTTTCCTAAGGTGCTTTGCTACATGACCACACAATTTCTCAAAGCTCTCAATAACCTGATGGGGGTCAGATACTGGGACTAGACATGATTCCATTTCCATTTTACAATTTACAACAATATCTTCCTCCAATTTTATCGCGTTTACCTTCCCCCATTTCAAGGTAACGCCCTGATTCTTGCTGTACTTAATTGACTGTTCCCAGATCTTTGGTGATTCTTGTGCTGGCACGCACAATGACAACATTAGGGGATTATGGTCACTTGCGGGATTGGCCACCACCTCCAACTTATCAACGTATTTGAAAAAGGTGCTGGATACCAGGACAAAATCAATTGTGCTCATCTCCCCCCTTGTACCCTGAAAAGTTGGTATATGCGGTGTGTCGGGGGCAGACCGAGGATCTACCACACACAAGTCATTCATGATGATAATATTGTTCAGAGCATCCCCCTGGGGTGTATGTTTAAAGTGGGTCAAGGGCTGAGCGTTTGAGTCCTCCAGTCCACACACGTTCGACCCCCCAAAACTGCACAACGTACAGTTGAAATCGCCAACCCAAATGACAGACGATGAAGGGTACCTGCTGCATGCTTTACCCACTGCGTCCTCCAAACTTTGAATTATCGATATGTCATGTCCATTAAAGATGTTGTGATACCAGTTGATTAACAACACAGGTTCTGGGAAAAGATGTTCTAATAACAGCAGTTGGTACCAGTTTGTGTCCACCAGTTTCGAAGTTTTCAACTTCTGTAGTTTTATAGACAACGCTGTCATCATTATACCACCCTTTGCCCTCCCAGATGTTGATGGAACAGCCAAAACAGTGAATGATTGAAAACCCTCAATGTCGCAGGTAGTCCTAGTCCAAGTCTCCTGTAAACACAGGATTCCCTGGGCTCCCACAAAGTCCAGCCATGCCTCATCTTCCAATCTGCCTGTTAGTCCGGCAATGTTCCAAGATATTAAGGATATTACAGATGGCCCCTGTTTCCCATAGTTGCTTCCCAAAGCATCTCTTGTACTTGAGGGGTCTTGTTCAGGCAGTAATGTGTGTTTCTCACAACCCAAAGAGATATTTCCCCCAAAAGTGACAACATTCTCTACGTGTGGGGGGCCAATACTCACAGTATCACAATCAACAGTCACCAACGCTGAGTCATCATTGCGAGGTATCCCTAAGTTTTCCCTCTTTCCCAAATCTAGAACGGTAGGCGCATTGCCCTCAAACCCAGTTGGTGGTCAGTCTACACCGTCCATACCCATTAATGGGTCAAAGCGATTTCTCAATGGGATATTATTATTATTTGAGATCCATCCTGGGTATTCTACGCCCTGAAACCTTGGTCTTCGTGGGTTAAACGGGACTTGTGTAAAAGGGCCCATACTTGGTGGTCCCATAAAGGGGCCATTTGTCTCATGCCAAGGGGCACATTAATTTTGTGGGCCTTGATTCATGTTCAGGTTATGTGCCCAACCCAAGTGATTTTTACCGTTTGTTCTATACCCACTGTGGTTGGGGTTTGGGGCAGTATGATAAAGGTTGGGGTAGAAGTATTCAAGTCCCACACACTGGATGTCCCCCATCCTACCAAACCTCGCTTTACTGCAGATAATATCCTTAACCCAGATGTCTCTAAAGTTAATCAGGATGCAATCTCCCTCCAGATCTTTTTTGCTTGGCCCAACCCAGGGGACCCTCCGCACACTTAGGATTTTTGTAGCAGTGTCTTGGGAAAGGGGCCTGTTATTATTTAGCCAAAATTTTGTTTTATTTAAAAGGTCCTCCATTTTCTCATATTTGTTCTCTGCAATTAATGGAACACCTGTCAAAATTGCCATATACGGGGCAGCCTCAGGGGGTATGTTTACATAGATCTGTTTACCAGGCAGGGGGGTTTTGCTAGGGACTAGAGGTTTGCTAACTGGAGTTTCTTTCCCTTCAGTATTTGGCAGGGTTGGGGCTGCTGTGTTTACTGGTGTAGCCACCACCATAGAGTTGTTTAACTTAGAGCCTGCAGTAGTCGCCAGCTTTGTTTTGGATAAAGTAGCTGGTGCTATACAAGGGGTAATACCGTTAAGATCTGCAGACACTGCAGTTTTAGGTTGCTGAGGTTGTGTCTGGTTATTCTTAGCACCCTTTTTTGTTAAACTAGTATTATTACCACCAGTAGCAATGGGTTGTTTGCTATTTCCTATAAGACTCTCCAGTAAAGCGGTGTTTTTAGATGTTAATGATTTGGGTTTTTTCCATCAGGGGATTCAGCAGGCTTTTTATCAGCTTCTCAAGACTGGCCATAAGGTCCTTATCTTGTCTGTGGGTTGGTTTTTTATCTAAGTTCAAAATACTATTTTCCATGTCCAAGAGCTGGGATCCTATCTGTGAAAGTCTCTCATCAAAAGGATTTAGGAGCTTTTTGAGTGTTTCCCATACCACAGTCAAGAATTCTACGTCTTTCCCTTTTATGACGCAGAATGGCACCCCACTAATTTCATTCTCTATTACGAGATTATTATTTTCATGAGTTACCACCAGCGAATCTGTGTCAATTTCTGGTGTTAGATCAGAAGGCTGTGTGTTGCTCATTGGGGGTGGATCTGGGGGTAGCGGAGATGGTGCCTTGGTGGATAACTGTGCCTTCGCAATCTTAGCCTTTTTCCTTGCGTATGCTGTTAAGTTGTTACGCTTCCTTTTGTTATGTGACCCTCGTTGTTTAATACAAGAATTTCCCTCGCCCGGTTCTATGGGTTTGGATCTTGGCGCCATTTCCGGGGGACCGCCCTCACCCTCCTTCTCTTCCCCGTCTATCCCGACCATAGAAGATTTTAGGGAATTAGAGGATACTAATGGTGAGCCCCCCTTTGGTATGGATGTAGTGGGTACTAATGGCGAATATCTGCCTTAGTTTCAATCAAGGTAAGAGGTGGGCCAATTAAACGATCAGGGGTATTAAGCGAAGGCTATGGGCCCTAATGAAGATTTTTTGGCCGCTGCTAACTCCTGTGACAGTCTCCTTGCGGCATCTAGTTCAATAGAAACTCGGTGCTGCATTTTGGCAATCTCTGTGTCAATGGCTGTGTGGGTCCTGGTAATAAAGTCATCTAGGGTACCATTTTTCAGTTTGGATTTGGCTGCCCTCTCTTTGTACTCACGGGATGACATATTGGCGAGTCAGAAAAAACGAACTGGCGGTACAGTTGGTAACGAAGGTTAGGGCCAAAGAGAGTGGCCCAGTCCAGTCTCTCCCAGCCTCTAACGGCCTCCAACGGCCAGCTCTTTGCCCGCTCTTCGCCCCGAGCTGCGTCCCGCGCTGCGGGAGTCCAGACCTGAGACATAGGGGGCGTGATGGGTGGGGGTAGCAGGCCAGCAGGGAGAGCGGACCGGAAGCTGGGTGTCGGTCTCGCAGGGACTCCTGGATGTTGGAGTCCCCGCACGCTCGCAGCCCCGCTGATGCCTCTCACCCGGTGCCGCCTTGCTCGTCACTCCGTTGGAGATGCTGCCCTGGAACCCACAAGACGATGCGGCACCCGCGGAGCGGGTGTGGCGAGGTGTGGGCGGGATTGGTGAAAGGAACGCCGCTGCACTTCTGTGCTTGCTGGGAAAGCCTCAGTGAAAACAGTCAGGTAGCCCACAAAAGAAAGGTGAAGAGCGCTTTTAAAATCCTCCGTTGGGCGGGGGCGGGCCAGCAGGGAGAGCGGACCGGAAGCTGGGTGTCGGTCTCGCAGGGACTCCTGGATGTTGGAGTCCCCGCACGCTCGCAGCCCCGCTGATGCCTCTCACCCGGTGCCGCCTTGCTCGTCACTCCGTTGGAGATGCTGCCCTGGAACCCACAAGACGATGCGGCACCCGCAGAGCGGGTGCAGCGAGGTGTGGGCGGGATTGGTGAAAGAAACGCCGCTGCACTTCTGTGCTTGCTGGGAAAGCCTCAGTGAAAACAGTCAGGTTTTAAGTCACGTCTGGCTCAGGCAGCCTAAAATACATTCTTAAAAAGATCCTTTTCACCACACTGCTGAGTACAAAAGTGCTACGCTCTCTAAAATGAATCAAACTAACAGAACAATCCATTTATTGTGTGTCATATGTGTGTTTCATAAATCTGAGTTTTAAAGATAACAGCTTTATCAGAGAATAAACTTTGATTGTCTGACCTTAGTACTCTGAGAGCCAAAGTCATAAAATTGGATACTTTGATATTAACTGAGTTTGCAGCTGTATCTACCTTCTATGGTTTAGGGACAAGAGGTGTTACCCGCCTCAACGATTGCCAAGTTGCCCCTAACCCTCAAAACCCAAGTGAACCGGTCTGACATTGGTGGCAAGCAGTAATGGACCAAGAATTCAGACTCCAGAGCACACTATTTAATTAACAATAAAGCCTAGATTATTTGCTTTAAGCTTCAGGTGAAACAGCAGATAGCCACTGCTTTTACTAAACTGAGTGACCAACTGTGACCACCTTCCAGTGAGAAGCCTTTCAAGTCATGTAGGATTAGTATAAAGGATGACCAAGCAAAGCTCAGGAGATGGAAGAAGTTCACACTTGACCAGTGTGGAGACTCAAGCATGTGTAATCCCCCTTAGAAAAATACTCCTTAAGTGTGTCTCCTTCTATTAGCTTTCAAGGTCTCCTGCATCACATTCATCATCCCACATTCACAGCTGCTTGGAAAGGTGGAGTTAGAGTGGAATCACAAAAAACTCACAAGGATAGAGAGTATCAGAGAGAGAAATTCACACTAGTAGACCAATAACACTGAAAATAAGTCAGAACACAAGAGATGTAGCATATTTGAAAGGTCAAGAAGACATAAAGCAGAAGTAGAAAGGCACATTTTGTATGTGTTGTGCCACACTGCTATGTCAAGCACTATAAAACTTTAAAAAACATTAGTTTGAAATGGTGTGTGCTGCTGAAGACATTATACATCTGTTGGTACCAGTCCTGTCTTTGTAGGTTGTGCCCTTGCTGTTGCAGAGAACATTGGGAACATCTATGCCACTGCACCAGCACAGCTGTGATTATTAAGAAATCATTGATTACCCTCCTTGCCATACTTTGATAATGTATGGTACCTGTTGTGGGTATACAGAATGTATGTTATTTACCTAGAACATAAATAAGAAACTACAAACCTTGCTCGATGACATGAACCTTGATATATTTGAAAGTAAACTTTTACTGAATGCTAAGACACTGGGATTGACCCTGGACACTAACTTCACCCTCAAGGAACACACTCACCACATTGCCAAAAAACAGAGATGGCCAGGTACCAACTCTCACTCATAAAGAAAATGAAAATGTTTATTTCAGAAATTGACTTCAAACCTGCCGTTCAAACGCTCGTACTCTCACATCAGGATTGCTGTAATGCCCTGGTACCTGGTGTCTCAGGTTTCACACTGGCACCCAAAAAGGGCATTCTATATGCAGTAGCATGCCTCATTGAGGGCCTCAAGAAATATGAGCACATCACTCCCATCCTGGTGGATCTCCATTGGATCCCCTTGACAGCCCACAACATCTCCAAAACCAGCTGTTTAATTCACAAAACCATCACAGCCAGCAACCCTGATTATCTTACAGACAAGCTCAGGATCTTAGGCACTTCTGAGCAAACATGCAGCCAGGAAATCATGAGACTATAGACTAAGAAGTGCAAAAAAGACAAAACAAGAAAACAAGGCAGCAGGCTTTTTCCATCTATACACCTAGGTTCTGAAACAACATCTCTATATCCATCAGGACACCCGAAACCTGCTCCAAACTGGGAAAGAGTTGAATACTTGTCTCTTTAAAGAACACTACATCACAAAGTATAAACCATTCACAGCCCAGCTACTTCTCCTATCACTTTTTGACTTTCTGCTTGCCGTTGACCCTGTACAGCATTCCACTATCTTTTTACTAGGATTGTCCTATAGAAATATCACATTAATACTGCTGTTAAAAGATACATACATTAATACTGCTGTCACTGCATTAAGTGGGTTTTGTGTGCCACCCTTCCTTAGGTCATAACATTGTCCATTGCTCTATTCATCTCGCTAAAATGGCCACTGCTAACACAACTGTTCTGTTTATCTGAACAACATTGTGATTGGCAACATGCCTTGAATGCTATAAATTAAAGGAAACTGGGTTACTGGTTGAGGGACATGAGACCCTACTCAAACAGCAACCACAATTCCTGTAATGATGAAACACAAGCATATCCCAAATTAATCTGTTATTAACCCTCTGGTACCTTGTCACAAAAGTAGTCAGGCTTAACTTAGGGGCAAGATGTAACATTTTATGTAGCAATTAAATAGCGATAAAGTGAAAACACAACCCAAAACAATACCACACCAACTTACAAAAAGAGAGAAAAATGTAATAACTAATTTGAGACCAAAAAGACAAAAATCAAATCAGTAGACCCAGAGAAAAGCAATTTTAAAGATTTCAGTGCTGATAGTTCTTAAAAGTCAAAGTGCCAACTGTGGTTATCTGCTCACACAAGACCAGGAGAGACAGAGCTCACAGACACAATTGATTTTAATAACTAGCATGTGATCCAGGCCTCTCCCAAATACACGGTATAAGGATAACTGCTGTTCCTTCACACAGAGTTGAGTGACTGTACACGTTTGGCGGCATCACTGAGTAGCATGTTCACCTTTTGAACAGGTCCACTGTTGTTTATGATTCCGTGAGTGGGGGGGGTAACCTGTTCTTTACCCTTGGCGTATATGACACACGTATTCTTAACAACAAATTACATTAATGCAATTATAATGGACAGAGACTACAAAAAGCAGGCAGAGACAGAGCAGTAAAGACAAAGGCATAAAAACATAACTTTTTCCTAAGAAAAATATTTGAAACAGTGAAAAGAAACCTAAAGCGATTAAAACAGAGCATGAACCAAGCAAACTATAATAATTATTCACATTGAAACATTCAGAAAAAACAGCAATTTTGGAATATAAGAACACTACAGAGCATCATTCAGAACGTTATTGTTGTTCTGCGTAGAAAATGATGAGTTCCGAAAACCTGTTCGAGGATTCCAATATTTTTCCAAGTATGTCACATATATTATTTATAGCGCTGTACTTTCAGTGGGTGGAATATTTTATCTCACAGCCGTTCAGTCTCGTGATAAACTCGCTGATAAAGGCTCTATCACCAGAGCCGCTGGTCAATAAAACCCTGACTCATGGGCTGTAACAATCAGCATACCGGGCTGCGTGTCTACATAGTAAACCTTCTTTTAAATATTAAAACTAGAACATGCACAAAACACCAACATGCAAAACTAAAGAATAGCAATTAGCATATTTACTTGAAAAAGGCAAATAACCACACTCATACATACAATTTAATGCTAATTACACGTGAGCAACAATCAGGCACATTGGCTTTGCCAGTGGCTTTTATCCAAGCTGTACAGCATCTCTAATGCCATGTGTTGGACTTGGCCCTCTGTGCAGGCTCACCCCCAGACCTTTTCCCTTCTCCTGTCCTGTTTTCTGAACCCATTTCTATTGGTTCTTAGGACTGTGCACTTGATCAATTCTGGCCAGTGTTAAAGTGCTTGTGCTATCTCCTTTAAACATGGTGAAATAGGCTTGTTTTATAAACCTGCGCTCCATTGCTTTCAGTCTGAGCTTGTGACTTTCACCCAGCCTCGCACGACCAGATAACCATGAGTGGCGTTTTGCACTTTTAGGTTTTATACTTAGCTGAAACATTTGAAATTGCATATCTCCGGTTCTACTAATTGGAGTTTTGTCTTTGTAATGTGAAATAATTGATTACATTTTTCTCTATTTTTCTAAATTGCTGTGGGGTGTTTCTTGTGTTGTGGTATTATTTTATTCATGTTTGACTGCTGCATAAAAATAATTTATATTTTACATCCAAGTTAAGTCATACTGCTTTTGTGCCAGTCTACCAGAGGGATAACCACAGGTTAATGTAGTGACTTTATGAGGTTCACCCTACTATGGATTGTGGCTGTTGCTTGAGCAGGACTTCATCCTCATCAGCCAACAGCCACATTTCTCAAGACTATGCAGCATGCCTATAGAAGAAAAAAAGCCTATGATGAGGCTGGCTCTGCATCAATTTGTAGGTGGACCTACCGCGCATGTGCATACCCATAAATTGACGCAGCCACTTCTTTTTTTAACAAACTGGGTTGGATCAGCAAATAAAAAGAAGTGTGGGTAGGTGGAGCAACATGAAGGGATGAGGGTGGTAGTAGGGAGAGGAAGTGGTCTCACGACGACACTGCCAACTTTGGAGCTGGGAAACCAAGGCTCGAGCCTCAGGTCAACTCCACATTCTGTAATTCTGGGCAAATCACTTAATCTCCCTGGCCCTACCAAAAAAAATGAATGTGTCCTTGTGTAACGTAACTGGTGTTTATGTAAAGCGCTCCAATACCTACGGGTCGAGTTTGAGCTATATAAATCTGCAACAACAAAAAAATTCATTAAGGAGGGCGTTGGGGGTGCAACACCTAAGGCACACGAGGGGGTAGCAATGCAGGGGTGGTGAGGGGAAGGAATAGGTGACAGAGAAGTGGGACACAGATGACAGGAAGCAATACGCAAGGCAGAGGGGAAGGAAGCAACATAGAGGACAGGGCAGGGAAATAGAAGAAACCAGTTAAAGAACAACATAGAGTAGGTGGAGGAGAAGCACACAGGTGAGAAAGCTATCGGGGTAGGTTACAAGAGCAAGCACAAGTAATCCCACAATATAACTAGACAGCTGAACTGTCTGGCAGGCCCGATCACAAAATCTGCTGAAAAACGAAATTTGTTTTAGAAAATTAAATTTGAGTGGCTTTAAAAGTAGGTTTCTCATAGTATATAACAATGAACATGAGTAATTAAAATAAACACAGGATATGTGTGACTCAAACTTTAACTATATAAATAAATATTTAGGAAACTATCAAAAAGGAAACAAAAAAGTACAAATGCCCTCTTCCTCAGTTTTGTATTTTTGCAACTTCAATATCCTCTTAATGTGTGCAAACAAATACTGGTATGCAATGCACCTCACACAGAGCAATACATTAAAATGCATAATTCCATAGAAATGAATAAGTATGACAACAGCAACAACAAGCTGAGATGTCATTAGTTATGTCCCTTATGAGGACTTGTGCCACTTATGATGTCATGTTTGATGTCATATGTAGCTTAGGGGGAGGCACAAGTTATCATTATGGCAAAGGCTATGGAAGCAATAATAATAATGGGGATGACATAAGTGATGTTAACAGTGCTGTCTCAGATGATTTCATCAATCATGTTATGGTATGAGTAGCACAAGGGGAAGTTTCAAGTTGTAGTTTGCCATTACCGACTAATTTCATTGGATTGAGCCAGAACCATAACTCGCTCAGTTTTTAGCTGCGTTTGAACTGTTTTTCACATGATAATTGTGTTTCCACTTCATTATCCAGTCGTTTTACCTTCTGCCATTGCCACATACTCCCACCCAGAGCGTGTTCAGTGGGAGTTTTCAAAAAATCATGGTTTGTTTGGAGAGCATGTAGACAATCAAAGTCCTAATGCGAGAAGCTTACTTTGAGGAATGCCTTGTTTTTCATTAGTAATATCTCAAGTAAACATAATTCATATCCAATCTCAAATGCAAGAACCAAGGTAAGAGTGTTCCCAACACAAGTGATAGGTTAGCCACCACTCAACATTCCGACCAAGTGTTCAAGAAGCCAGCGCAGGTCATCCACATCTGGTAGAGTTCAGTGTGGATTCTGGGTACGATGTAAGTTCTCATTAGAATGCTTATATTGAGTTTGTTTGACAAGCCCATGCACATTCCATGTCAGAAATGTGCTCTTCTAATTCTTTCTCCATGTCAGTCTCAACTTCGCCCCTATCTCACTATCAAAAGCCAAAATGTGTCTGCCCCTCTGGCCATCTATCTATGGGACTTAGTCACTGTTTGTGAAATTCTAGTGAGTTTGTTTTGTGGCTAAGTTTTCCAGTTGTCAGTCACGAACCTTACTAAAGTGGAGGAAACCCATCCCACTGGAAATAAATAATGTCCTAGAATTGTCGAAGGGTATAAATCTCCCAGTATCATATAGGTGTGATATCATTATAAGTCCTCCACTTCTACCTAATCCTCCTACTACCGACCTCAGCTCATGCCCATGTTTTTTGTGATAGGAATTTCTGACTGAAAACGAACTTGCCTTTCCAAGGCAACATCAAATATGTCCATACATTTTGCAGCTCCCCTATTGTACCTACAACCTGTTCAGAATAATACTTATGGACAGATGACTAAAACTCCCTATTGCATGTTTCATCATCGTGGATAATGGGTCAATCAGGATATCTCCCAACCTTCCTTCCATCTGGTCTAAATTGGCTGCTATGCAATATTGAATGAAGTATGTGCCTTCCAGCCAACCTTTTGAGAATAGTAGGCACGTGCTTTCATGGGGATATTTTATTCTGACTTCCATTACATTGTAATATTGTTGTCCTTACGCTGTGGGCCTCCACTCCTTGCAATACTCTTTCCCAATTCACCTGCAATATCAGCAAAGGCCTGTTAGACAAGCCAGTTTTAGGGTGGTGTTCCTCTAGACGTTTTGTCTCTCCTCCTCCATTTTGCACAACTTATTTTTGTTGGTCTTAGGACTCTGTGCACTTTACCACTGTTCATCAGTACTAAAGTACCTGTGCTCCCTCCCCTAGAAACATGATTAAATTGGCTTATACCCAATTGGTATATTTAATTTATCTTTAGTCCTTTGTAGAGTCATGGGTTATCTGTTAGTAGGATGGGGGGGGCCTGTAAATAAAATGCTACTAGTGGGCCGGTAGTACTTAGTGTGCCACTCACTTAAGTAGCACTTTGAAATATGTCCCATGCCTACCATTGAAACTTGAATGCAGTGTTAAACTACCATGTGGACTTGACATTTAAACCCCTTTGCCAAGCTTTAATCTCCCCTTTTATTACTTATGACCTTACTGCACCATATGTTTGTTTGAAATCACGAAATGCCTAGAAGAATGGTTTGCTTTAAATGAATCCTAGTCTGTAAAACTGAATAATAGTTCAGACCGCCTTGTGCGCTTTTACATAATTTTCTGTCACTTGTTTTGTCTTGTCTCCTGTGGGTCACAGGCTGTGCCCACTTTTGTATAAATGTTGAATATATGAACCAATATAAAAGATTTGACGAATAAAATCCTGTCCGGCTGGACAGAGGTCATACATACTATTTAGTATATGTCTATCATTCTTATGATCCTAAATTACTAGGGTCCTCTGTCTTGTACAATAGATTACTGCCCAAGGACCCTAGTGCTATTCCTTTTGGGTTTCCCTTGTCCTGTTAAAACACCCTTTTATTACAAGTCACCCCTAAGGCAGGCCCTAGGTAGCCCATTGGGCAGCGTGTTTTGTAATTAAAAGGTTGAGCATGTACTTTTAAGGTTTACATGTCCAAGTGGTGAGAAACTCCTAAATTAATTTTTCTCTGCTGTGAGGCGTATTCCTCTCATTGGATAAACTTGGAGATTCCTTATTACATATGAAAAGCTGTAATTTTCAATTGAGAGCAGGTAATAATATCATGTTTGATGTCTATGAAATTGTAATGATAAACCCTCTTTAATGGCAAAATCAGATTTTTTTGCGAACAATTTTGATATTTTCACTTTTAGAAAGCTGACATTTTCCTTAGTCCTTTTGTTCCTGTAGCCTTTCTTGGGTCACATGATTGGGTATAACTGAAAGTTAGGCCTTGTGAATTCCTCCCAGACGGTCACACAATTAAGGGATTCAGTGTGCCTCACAGGGGCATCTGTTGGCAGGATGGGGGCAGAGCTGAGCCCAGCAGAGTATTTGATATTTGAGGAGCACTTGATTTATTGTTAACCGTTCGATTATTTCAAATCATTACTGTAAAACGCTAACGTTTATACCCACCCACCCATGCCCTCCCCCATACCGCCCCCTCCCACCCATCCCTTCAGCTTTAAAACCCTGTTTCCAATAGTAAATCTTGTGTTGCAAAGACCATTTTGCCTTTGATCCAGGGGCTTAATTCATATTGCGACAATATTCCAGTCAAAACACGTGGAATGGTGGTCTAACTCTTCTTTGCCTATTGATGTTATGCCAGCACCTTAATGGCCCATTAATCAGTCTCTGACATTCAAGAGCTGTGGAAAGTCATTTATACACTTGCGTCTAAGGCCTGTCTGATCTGGTGAATACATGCTGCCGCTCTTGCGAGGTAGTGGGTTTTTGTTTTCGAAAGGCACCAATCTGATGCCTCCTTGCACGTTCTGATGCCCAGGTCTCTTAGAATGGGGCAGAGCAGCCTTTGTCATTTGCTAGTCAATTTGGGGCAGCAACATAATAGGTGGAGCCAGGATTCCCTTTGGTAGTTGCATAGACAACAAGAAACGGCTCCGTCTGCTCGCCCTCATGCTGGATTAAAGTCTGCAGTTCTAAGGGCTGTTAGCCTCATAAAAAGGAATTTCCCGCAAGCTAATGCCCATAGTGCTTCCCGTAGGTATTGTTGAGCTTTCCCCATGGTGTAAGATTCGTTCAATGCCGTCTTGTAGGTGTTATGGTGAAGTGCAGTTAGATCCTTTTCAAGCGAAATAGAGCGGACTTTCCGTTTGATGATATTTGACGAGGCCTTATGCTGGATGTCTGAAAGAGACAGACTATTGGATTCGATGTTTAGGGTCCCTATTGCTTTGTCCAGCTTGTCCAGCTTGATATGCCAGGGGGAGTCCTTTTCTCTGAATATTGTTACCAAATGATGTTTGAGAGAGTTATACGGAGCTTTAAGGACTCTAATGTAATACTTAATTAGGTCCCCCTGGAGGGCCAGTTCAGGTCTGCAGAGCCCTAGTTCCAAACTTAGCCTGGTGGTCCTTGCGTGCCTTGGTACTTGCAGCACAAATTTGTGGGCTTTGACCTGAGCTGCTGCTATAAGTGTGTCTAAGGCTCCCAGAAATGCCAATTGGCCGTAGTTAATGGCCGGTTTTCATTTTGCCTTAAGGACCCTCAGCATGGGGTCTGCTGTTGGGCTGGACAAGCGTTGGCTTAAACGTCTGGGGCCTCATTTATGAGAAATGACGCATTGCTGCATGAAAGCAGCGATGCGTCACTTCTCAGTTCGCACTCCTTGCGACATTCCTGCCGCGTCATATTTAATGTATGACGCATCATGTCGCAAGGAGTTACAGATACGTCAGTATTTCTTAAGTATCTGTAAGCGCAAAAGTGACGCATTGCTGGAGTGTGTCACAAAAGTGACGCAACTCCAGCAATGTGTCCTTTCAAATGGGGCAAGCCCCATGTGAAAGGGCCTACGTCAGTCTTACGCCTGCTGTGAGGCAGGCGCAAGATTTTGACGCAACGGAATCCTTAAAGTGACGCCGTGAAATCTCATAGATTTGACTGCGTCACTTCTACGACCCTTGCTTGTGTCAATACGCCCCCCTTGCATACATTATACCTGCACAGGTATAATGTGGCACAGGGGTTTACAAAGTGACGCATCTACCTAGATGCGTCACTTTGTAAATATGGCGCAACAAGGTGCATTTTTTACGCCACTGGTGCGTCACAAAAAGTGAGGCACCGGCAGCGTAAAAGTGACGCAAAGTCTCATAAATGAAGCCCCTCATTCTTAAAATGACAGTGTTGGTTTTGTCAATTTAGTGTTTTATATGAGTTGCCGGTGTTGCCCTCTCGAGTAGGCAAACCCCAGGATAATTATAGGCTGTGGTGGTCCCTATTTGGTAATCTCCCAAATTCCAGACTGCTTGTTTTTTTGGGGGATATCCAATGAATAGCATTATCTTTTTTTTACTTTAGTTGACTGTCAAGTGATTTTCCTTATTGTACTTCCCCAGCTCTTTTAATGCTCTTTGGAGGCCCACCCTTGTGTGGTCCATCACTACAGTATCGTCTGTGTACTGGTGAATTGCCAATCTCACCTTGCCCAGTCTTGATGGAACTAGACTTGCCTCTTTCAGAGCTCCCCTGAAGTCTGCTGTATAGAGGTTAAATAATAGGGGGGACAAGATACCGCTCTGCTTCAGGCCGTTGTTAGTTTCAACTTTTTCTGATAACGCTGTAGGGCTTATCTTGACCTGTACCCAGGACCCCTCATGAAGGAACATGATGGTTTTCAGGAGTTTTGATGGAATCCCCCAGGCTGACAGTTTTCCCCAAAGTTTACCCCTACCAACTCTATCAAAAGCTGTACTGTAATCTATAAAACAGCGGCAAGTGCCTGTCTTTCACAGCTCGTTTTGAGAGGTAGGCCAGGGCCATGATGTTATCCGTTGTTGAGCTATTTGTCCTGAAGCCGGTCTGGTAGAATGGAAGTATGTTGTTGTTAGTAGCCCATACCTCTAGTTCTCTCAATAATAGTTTAGCGTAGGCTTTGGCTTCTACATCGAGCAGGGTCACAAGCCTATAGTTGGAGTGATAGCCTTTCCTATGAATGCGAAAAAGGACTGATCCTTTCGATGATTGGGGTATTATTGCCGATGAGTGAGCAAAATTTAATGAAGGGGTGAGGATTGAGGCAAAGAAAGGTTGGACTGATTTAAATGCCAGGGCTGGAATGCAGTTAGGGCCTGGCGCCCCATCGTTCCTCATTTTCCTGATCTCCCTTGTTAGTACTGCTTCTGTGAAACCTTTACCCACAATCATAATTGGTCCTACTTTATATATATCCATGGGAAGAGTGTCTATATGAGTGCCTATTTCCAAGGTGTTCTTAGGAAGAGCATACTCTGCAGCTGGTATTCCTCTATTGTATAAGCCCCTTACGTACACTTCCCACTCATTGCTTGCAATGTTATTCTCCTTGCTCCTGGACTGGGAGCTCAGGTGGTTGATATACCTCCATAATTTGGCGTTGTTCTTTTCCTTTAACATTGCGAATACTCTGAGCCATTTTTGTTCCATTTCTTTCATCTTATGCTCGCCTACTTTCCTCCTGTAGGCGAATCTCAACTCCGCTATGGAAGCCGCCCTCTGCCCATGATCCTCTTTTCTTCCTTCCTCTGAGTGCCTTCATAAGATCACCTTTACATTGACTCAGGCTGTTCGGTATCTTTAGCTTCTTTGAGGAGGAGTCCTTGTGAGAAAGTATATTTTTTACAGTGAGTTTTGCCCAGTTTCCGCCAAAACTATGGATTTAGGCCCAGATCTTTGTACTGGGGTGAATGTAAGACATTGTTCTGCATTCTGTCCATCAACAGTGTTTTTTGCAATTTTCACCCCGAGTGGGCTGGCTATGCTCAGACGTGAGTCCCAGGCTCTCCACATCACTGGAGTCAAGCTATCCAGGCTGAAGAAGGCTGATATCCAGAAACCGGTCCTTGAATGCTTGATTACGGTCTAGGAAAGACATGGCTTGGTAAATCGGGCTGGACTGTTTCCATGAGGCACAGGGTCAAGGCTGATTTGCATATAGCCATTGTCTGACCTAGGGTGGTGTGGAGTGCAAAAAAACGATGGATTTAGGCCCAGATCTTTGTACTGGGGTGAATGTAAGCCATTGTTCTGCATTCTGTCCATCAACTGTGTTTTCTGCAATTTTCACCCCGAGTGGGCTGGGTATGCTCAGACGTGAGTCCAAGGCTCTCCACATCACTGGAGTCAAGCTATCCAGGTTGAAAAAGGCTGATACCCAGAAACCGGTCCTTGGATGCTTGATTCCGGTCTAGGAAAGACATGGCTTGGTAGTTCGGGCTGGACTGTTCCCATGAGGCACAGGGTCAAGGCTGATTTGCATATAGCCATTGTCTGACCTAGGGTGGTGTGGAGTGCAAAAAAACGATGGATTTAGGCCCAGATCTTTGTACTGGGGTGAATGCAAGACATTGTTCTGCAACCTGTCCGTCAACTGTGTTTTTTGCAATTTTCACCCCGAGTGGGCTGGGTAGGCTCAGACGTGAGTCCCAGGCTCTCCACATCACTGGAGTCAACCTATCCAGGCTGAAAAAGGCTGATAGCCAGAAACTGGTCCTTGGATGCTTGATTCCGGTCTAGGAAAGACATGGCTTGGTAGTTTGGGCTGGACTGTTCCCATGAGGCACAGGGTCAAGGCTGATTTGCATATAGCCATTGTCTGACCTAGGGTGGTGTGGAGTGCAAAAAAATGATGGATTTAGGCCCAGATCTTTGCACTGGGGTGAATGTAAGACATTGTTCAGCATTCTGTCCATCAACTGTGTTTTTTGCAATTTTCACCCCGAGGGGGCTGGGTATGCTCAGACGTGAGTCCCAGGCTCTCCACATCACTGGAGTCAAGCTATCCAGGCTGAAGAAGGCTGATAGCCAGAAACAGGTCCTTGGATGCTTGATTCCGGTCTAGGAAAGACATGGCTTGGTAGTTCGGGCTGGACTGTTCCCATGAGGCACAGGGTCAAGGCTGATTTGCATATAGCCATTGTCTGATCTAGGGTGGTGTGGAGTGCCAAAAAACGATGGATTTAGGCCCAGATCTTTGTACTGGGGTGAATGTAAGACATTGTTCTGCATTCTGTCCATCAACTGTATTTTTTGCAATTTTCACCCCGAGTGGGCTGGGTATGCTCAGACGTGAGTCCCAGGCTCTCCACATCACTGGAGTCAAGCTATCCAGGCTGAAGAAGGCTGATAGCCAGGGACCGGTCCTTGGATGCTTGATTCCGGTCTAGAAAAGACATGGCTTAGTAGTTCGGGCTGGACTGTTCCCATGAGGCACAGGGTCAAGGCTGATTTGCATATAGCCATTGTCTGACCTAGGGTGGTGTGGAGCAAAAAAAAACGTTGGATTTTGGCCCAGATCTTTGTACTGGGGTGAATGTAAGACATTGTTCAGCATTCTGTCCATCAACAATGTTTTTTGCAATTTTCACCCCGAGTGGGCTTGCTATGCTCAGACGTGAGTACCAGGCTCTCCACATCACTGGAGTCAAGCTATCCAGGCTGAAAAAGGCTGATAGCCAGAAACCGGTCCTTGGATGCTTGATTCCGGTCTAGGAAAGACATGGTTTGGTAGTTCGGGCTGGACTGTTCCCATGAGGCACAGGGTAAAGGCTGATTTGCATATAGCCATTGTCTGACCTAGGGTGGTGTGGAGTGCAAAAAAATGATGGATTTAGGCCCAGATCTTTGCACTGGGGTGAATGTAAGACATTGTTCTGCATTCTGTCCATCAACTGTGTTTTTTGCAATTTTCACCCCGGGGGGCTGGGTATGCTCAGACGTGAGTCCCAGGCTCTCCACATCACTGGAGTCAAGCTATCCAGGCTGAAGAAGGCTGATAGCCAGAAACAGGTCCTTGGATGCTTGATTCCGTTCTAGGAAAGACATGGCTTGGTAGTTCAGGCTGGATTGTTCCCATGAGGCACAGGGTCAAGGCTGATTTGCATATAGCCATTGTCTGACCTAGGGTGTTGTGGAGTGCAAAAAAACGATGGATTTAGGCACAGATCTTTGTACTGGGGTGAATGTAAGACATTGTTCTGCATTCTGTCCATCAACTGTGTTTTTTGCAATTTTCACCCCGAGTGGGCTGGGTATACTCAGACGTGAGTCCCAGGCTGTCCACATCACTGGAGTCAAGCTATCCAGGCTGAAGAAGGCTGATAGCCAGAAACCGGTCCTTGGATGCTTGATTCCGGTCTAGGAAAGACATGGCTTGGTAGTTCAGGCTGGACTGTTCCCATGATGCACAGGGTCAAGGCTGATTGCATATAGCCATTGTCTGACCTAGGGTGGTGTGGAGTGCAAAAAAACGATGGATTTAGGCCCAGATCTTTGCACTGGGGTGAATGTAAGACATTGTTCTGCATTCTGTCCATCAACTGTCTTTTTTGCAATTTTCACCGGGAGTGGGCTGGGTATGCTCAGACGTGAGTCCCAGGCTCTCCACATCACTGGAGTCAAGCTATCCAGGCTGAAGAAGGCTGATAGCCAGAAACCAGTCCTTGGATGCTTGATTCCGGTCTAGGAAAGACATGGCTTGGTAGTTTGGGCTGGATTGTTCCCATGAGGCACAGGGTCAAGGCTGATTTGCATATAGCCATTGTCTGACCTAGGGTGGTGTGGAGTGCAAAAAAACGATGGATTTAGGCCCAGATCTTTGTACTGTGGTGAATGTAAGACATTGTTCTGCATTCTGTCCATCAACTGTTTTTTGCAATTTTCACCCCGAGTGGGCTGGGTATGCTCAGACGTGAGTCCCAGGCTCTCCACATCACTGGAGTCAAGCTATCCAGGCTGAAGAAGGCTGATAACCAGAAACAGGTCCATGGATGCTTGATTCCAGTCTAGGAAAGACATGGCTTGGTAGTTCGGGCTGGACTGTTCCCATGAGGCACAGGGTCAAGGCTGATTTGCATATAGCCATTGTCTGACCTAGGGTGGTGTGGAGTGCAAAAAAACGATGGATTTAGGCCCAGATCTTTGTACTGGGGTGAATGTAAGACATTGTTCTGCATTCCGTCCATTAACTGTGTTTTTTGCAATTTTCACCCCGAGTGGGCTGAGTATGCTCAGATGTGAGTCACAGTCTCTCCACATCTCTGGAGTCAAGCTATCCAGGCTGAAAAAGGCTGATAGCCAGAAACCGGTCCTTGGATGCTTCATTCCAGTCTAGGAAAGACATGGCTTGGTAGTTCGGGATGGACTGTTCCCATGAGGCACAGGGTCCAGGTTGATTTGCATATAGCCATTGTCTGACCTAGGGTGGTGTGGAGTGCAAAAAAACGATGGATTTAGGCCCAGATCTTTGTACTGGGGTGAATATAAGACATTGTTCTGCATTCTGTCCATCAACTGTGTTTATTGCAATTTTCACCCCGAGTGGGCTGGGTATGCTCAGACGTGAGTCCCAGGCTCTCCACATCACTGGAGTCAAGCTATCCAGGCTGAAGAAGGCTGATAGCCAGTAACCGGTCCTTGGATGCTTGATTCCGGTCTAGGAAAGACATGGCTTGGTAGTTCGGGCTGGACTGTTCCCATGAGGCACAGGGTCAAGGCTGATTTGCATATAGCCATTGTCTGACCTAGGGTGGTGTGGAGTGCTAAAAAAACGATGGATTTAGGCCCAGATCTTTGTACTGGGGTGAATGTTAGACATTGTTCGGCATTCTGTCCATCAACTGTGTTTTTTGCAATTTTCACCCGAGTGGGCTGGGTATACTCAGACGTGAGTCCCAGGCTCTCCACATCACTGGAGTCAAGCTATCCAGGCTGAAGAAGGCTGATAGCCAGAAACCGGTCCTTGCATGCTCGATTCCGGTCTAGGAAAGACATGGCTTGGTAGTTCGGGCTGGACTGTTCCCATGAGGCACAGGGTCAAGGCTGATTTGCATATAGCCATTGTCTGACCTAGGGTGGTGTGGAGTGCAAAAAAACGATGGATTTAGGCCCAGATCTTTGCACTGGGGTGAATGTAAGACATTGTTCTGCATTCTGTCCATCAACTGTCTTTTTTGCAATTTTCACCCCGAGTGGGCTGGGTATGCTCAGACGTGAGTCCCAGGCTCTCCACATCACTGGAGTCAAGCTATCCAGGCTGAAGAAGGCTGATAGCCAGAAACCGGTCCTTGGATGCTTGATTCCGGTCTAGGAAAGACATGGCTTGGTAGTTCAGGCTGGACTGTTCCCATGAGGCACAGGGTCAAGGCTGATTGCATATAGCCATTGTCTGACCTAGGGTGGTGTGGAGTGCAAACAAACGATGGATTTAGGCCCAGATCTTTGCACTGGGGTGAATGTAAGACATTGTTCTGCATTCTGTCCATCAACTGTTTTTTGCAATTTTTACCCCGAGTGGGCTGGGTATGCTCAGACGTGAGTCCCAGGCTCTCCACATCACTGGAGTCAAGCTATCCAGGCTGAAGAAGGCTGATAGCCAGAAACAGGTCCTTGGATGCTTGATGCCAGTCTAGGAAAGACATGGCTTGGTAGTTCGGGATGGACTGTTCCCATGAGGCACAGGGTCCAGGTTGATTTGCATATAGCCATTGTCTGACCTAGGGTGGTGTGGAGTGCAAAAAAACGATGGATTTAGGCCCAGATCTTTGTACTGGGTGAATATAAGACATTGTTCTGCATTCTGTCCATCAACTGTGTTTATTGCAATTTTCACCCCGAGTGGGCTTGGTATGCTCAGACGTGAGTCCCAGGCTCTCAACATCACTGGAGTCAAGCTATCCAGGCTGAAGAAGGCTGATAGCCAGAAACCGGTCCTTGCATGCTCGATTCCGGTCTAGGAAAGACATGGCTTGGTAGTTCGGGCTGGACTGTTCCCATGAGGCACAGGGTCAAGGCTGATTTGCATATAGCCATTGTCTGACCTAGGGTGGTGTGGAGTGCAGTAAAACGATGGATTTAGGCCCAGATCTTTGTACTGGGGTGAATGTAAGACATTGTTCTGCATTCTGTCCATCAACTGTGTTTTTTGCAATTTTCACCCCGAGTGGGCTGGGTATGCTCAGACGTGAGTCCGAGGCTCTCCACATCACTGGAGTCAAGCTATCCAGGCTGAAAAAGGCTGATAACCAGAAACCGGTCCTTGGATGCTTGATTCCGGTCTAGGAAAGACATGGCTTGGTAGTTCGGGCTAGACTGTTCCCATGAGGCACAGGGTAAAGGCTGATTTGCATATAGCCATTGTCTGACCTAGGGTGGTGTGGAGTGCAAAAAAACGATGGATTTAGGCCCAGATCTTTGCACTGGGGTGAATGTAAGACATTGTTCTGCATTCTGTCCATCAACTGTCTTTTTTGCAATTTTCACCCCGAGTGGGCTGGGTATGCTCAGACGTGAGTCCCAGGCTCTCCACATCACTGGAGTCAAGCTATCCAGGCTGAAGAAGGCCGATAGCCAGAAACCGGTCCTTGGATGCTTGATTCCGGTCTAGGAAAGACATGGCTTGGTAGTTCAGGCTGGACTGTTCCCATGAGGCACAGGGTCAAGGCTGATTGCATATAGCCATTGTCTGACCTAGGGTGGTGTGGAGTGCAAACAAACGATGGATTTAGGCCCAGATCTTTGCACTGGGGTGAATGTAAGACATTGTTCTGCATTCTGTCCATCAACTGTTTTTTGCAATTTTTACCCCGAGTGGGCTGGGTATGCTCAGACGTGAGTCCCAGGCTCTCCACATCTCTGGAGTCAAGCTATCCAGGCTGAAGAAGGCTGATAGCCAGAAACCGGTCCTTGCATGCTCGATTCCGGTCTAGGAAAGACATGGCTTGGTAGTTTGGGCTGGACTGTTCCCATGAGGCACAGGGTCAAGGCTGATTTGCAAATAGCCATTGTCTGACCTAGGGTGGTTGAGAGTGTAAAGAAACGTTGGATTTAGGCCCAGATCTTTGTACTGGGGTGAATGTAAGACATTGTTCTGCATTCTGTCCATCAACAATGTTTTTTGCAATTTTCACCCTGAGTGGGCTGGCTATGCTCAGACGTGAGTCCCAGGCTCTCCACATCACTGGAGTCAAGCTATCCAGGCTGAAGAAGGCTGATAGCCAGAAACCGGTCCTTGGATGCTTGATTCCGGTCTAGGAAAGACATGGCTTGGTAGTTCGGGCTGGACTGTTCCCATGAGGCACAGGGTCAAGGCTGATTTGCATATAGCCATTGTCTGACCTAGGGTGGTGTGGAGTGCAGTAAAACGATGGATTTAGGCCCAGATCTTTGTACTGGGGTGAATGTAAGACATTGTTCTGCATTCTGTCCATCAACTGTGTTTTTTGCAATTTTCACCCCGAGTGGGCTGGGTATGCTCAGACGTGAGTCCGAGGCTCTCCACATCACTGGAGTCAAGCTATCCAGGCTGAAAAAGGCTGATAACCAGAAACCGGTCCTTGGATGCTTGATTCCGGTCTAGGAAAGACATGGCTTGGTAGTTCGGGCTAGACTGTTCCCATGAGGCACAGGGTAAAGGCTGATTTGCATATAGCCATTGTCTGACCTAGGGTGGTGTGGAGTGCAAAAAAACGATGGATTTAGGCCCAGATCTTTGCACTGGGGTGAATGTAAGACATTGTTCTGCATTCTGTCCATCAACTGTCTTTTTTGCAATTTTCACCCCGAGTGGGCTGGGTATGCTCAGACGTGAGTCCCAGGCTCTCCACATCACTGGAGTCAAGCTATCCAGGCTGAAGAAGGCTGATAGCCAGAAACCGGTCCTTGGATGCTTGATTCCGGTCTAGGAAAGACATGGCTTGGTAGTTCAGGCTGGACTGTTCCCATGAGGCACAGGGTCAAGGCTGATTGCATATAGCCATTGTCTGACCTAGGGTGGTGTGGAGTGCAAACAAACGATGGATTTAGGCCCAGATCTTTGCACTGGGGTGAATGTAAGACATTGTTCTGCATTCTGTCCATCAACTGTTTTTTGCAATTTTTACCCCGAGTGGGCTGGGTATGCTCAGACGTGAGTCCCAGGCTCTCCACATCACTGGAGTCGAGCTATCCAGGCTGAAGAAGGCTGATAGCCAGAAACAGGTCCTTGGATGCTTGATGCCAGTCTAGGAAAGACATGGCTTGGTAGTTCGGGCTGGACTGTTCCCATCAGGCACAGGGTCAGGGCTGATTTGCATATAGCCATTGTCTGACCTAGGGTGGTGTGGAGTGCAAAAAAACGATGGATTTAGGCCCAGATCTTTGTATTGGGGTGAATGTAAGACATTGTTCTGCATTCTGTCCATCAACTGTGTTTTTTGCAATTTTCACCCCGAGTGGGCTGGGTATGCTCAGACGTGAGTCCCAGTCTCTCCACATCTCTGGAGTCAAGCTATCCAGGCTGAAAAAGGCTGATAGCCAGAAACCGGTCCTTGGATGCTTGATTCCAGTCTAGGAAAGACATGGCTTGGTAGTTCGGGATGGACTGTTCCCATGAGGCACAGGGTCCAGGTTGATTTGCATATAGCCATTGTCTGACCTAGGGTGGTGTGGAGTGCAAAAAAACGATGGATTTAGGCCCAGATCTTTGTACTGGGTGAATATAAGACATTGTTCTGCATTCTGTCCATCAACTGTGTTTATTGCAATTTTCACCCCGAGTGGGCTTGGTATGCTCAGACGTGAGTCCCAGGCTCTCAACATCACTGGAGTCAAGCTATCCAGGCTGAAGAAGGCTGATAGCCAGAAACCGGTCCTTGCATGCTCGATTCCGGTCTAGGAAAGACATGGCTTGGTAGTTCGGGCTGGACTGTTCCCATGAGGCACAGGGTCAAGGCTGATTTGCATATAGCCATTGTCTGACCTAGGGTGGTGTGGAGTGCAGTAAAACGATGGATTTAGGCCCAGATCTTTGTACTGGGGTGAATGTAAGACATTGTTCTGCATTCTGTCCATCAACTGTGTTTTTTGCAATTTTCACCCCGAGTGGGCTGGGTATGCTCAGACGTGAGTCCGAGGCTCTCCACATCACTGGAGTCAAGCTATCCAGGCTGAAAAAGGCTGATAACCAGAAACCGGTCCTTGGATGCTTGATTCCGGTCTAGGAAAGACATGGCTTGGTAGTTCGGGCTAGACTGTTCCCATGAGGCACAGGGTAAAGGCTGATTTGCATATAGCCATTGTCTGACCTAGGGTGGTGTGGAGTGCAAAAAAACGATGGATTTAGGCCCAGATCTTTGCACTGGGGTGAATGTAAGACATTGTTCTGCATTCTGTCCATCAACTGTCTTTTTTGCAATTTTCACCCCGAGTGGGCTGGGTATGCTCAGACGTGAGTCCCAGGCTCTCCACATCACTGGAGTCAAGCTATCCAGGCTGAAGAAGGCCGATAGCCAGAAACCGGTCCTTGGATGCTTGATTCCGGTCTAGGAAAGACATGGCTTGGTAGTTCAGGCTGGACTGTTCCCATGAGGCACAGGGTCAAGGCTGATTGCATATAGCCATTGTCTGACCTAGGGTGATGTGGAGTGCAAACAAACGATGGATTTAGGCCCAGATCTTTGCACTGGGGTGAATGTAAGACATTGTTCTGCATTCTGTCCATCAACTGTTTTTTGCAATTTTTACCCCGAGTGGGCTGGGTATGCTCAGACGTGAGTCCCAGGCTCTCCACATCACTGGAGTCAAGCTATCCAGGCTGAAGAAGGCTGATAGCCAGAAACAGGTCCTTGGATGCTTGATGCCAGTCTAGGAAAGACATGGCTTGGTAGTTCGGGCTGGACTGTTCCCATCAGGCACAGGGTCAAGGCTGATTTGCATATAGCCATTGTCTGACCTAGGGTGGTGTGGAGTGCAAAAAAACGACGGATTTAGGCCCAGATCTTTGTACTGGGGTGAATGTAAGACATTGTTCTGCATTCTGTCCATCAACTGTGTTTTTTGCAATTTTCACCCCGAGTGGGCTGGGTATGCTCAGACGTGAGTCCCAGTCTCTCCACATCTCTGGAGTCAAGCTATCCAGGCTGAAAAAGGCTGATAGCCAGAAACCGGTCCTTGGATGCTTGATTCCAGTCTAGGAAAGACATGGCTTGGTAGTTCGGGATGGACTGTTCCCATGAGGCACAGGGTCCAGGTTGATTTGCATATAGCCATTGTCTGACCTAGGGTGGTGTGGAGTGCAAAAAAACGATGGATTTAGGCCCAGATCTTTGTACTGGGTGAATATAAGACATTGTTCTGCATTCTGTCCATCAACTGTGTTTATTGCAATTTTCACCCCGAGTGGGCTTGGTATGCTCAGACGTGAGTCCCAGGCTCTCAACATCACTGGAGTCAAGCTATGCAGGCTGAAGAAGGCTGATAGCCAGTAACCGGTCCTTGGATGCTTGATTCCGGTCTAGGAAAGACAGGGCTTGGTAGTTCGGGCTGGACTGTTCCCATGAGGCACAGGGTCACGGCTGATTTGCATATAGCCATTGTCTGACCTAGGGTGGTGTGGAGTGCAAAAAAACGATGGATTTAGGCCCAGATCTTTGTACTGGGGTGAATGTTAGACATTGTTCGGCATTCTGTCCATCAACTGTGTTTTTTGCAATTTTCACCCGAGTGGGCTGGGTATACTCAGACGTGAGTCCCAGGCTCTCCACATCACTGGAGTCAAGCTATCCAGGCTGAAGAAGGCTGATAGCCAGAAACCGGTCCTTGCATGCTTGATTCCGGTCTAGGAAAGACATGGCTTGGTAGTTCGGGCTGGACTGTTCCCATGAGGCACAGGGTCAAGGCTGATTTGCATGTAGCCATTGTCTGACCTAGGGTGGTGTGGAGTGCAGTAAAATGATGGATTTAGGCCCAGATCTTTGTACTGGGGTGAATGTAAGACATTGTTCTGCATTCTGTCCATCAACTGTGTTTTTTGCAATTTTCACCCCAAGTGGGCTGGGTATGCTCAGACGTGAGTCCGAGGCTCTCCATATCACTGGAGTCAAGCTATCCAGGCTGAAAAAGGCTGATAGCCAGAAACCGGTCCTTGGATGCTGGATTCCGGTCTAGGAAAGACATGGCTTGGTAGTTCGGGCTAGACTGTTCCCATGAGGCACAGGGTAAAGGCTGATTTGCATATAGCCATTGTCTGAACTAGGGTGGTGTAGAGTGCAAAAAAACAATGGATTTAGGCCCAGATCTTTGTACTGGGGTGAATGTAAGACATTGTTCTGCATTCTGTCCATCAACTGTGTTTTTTGCAATTTTCACCCCGAGTAGGCTGGGTATGCTCAGACGTGAGTCCCAGGCTCTCCACATCACTGGAGTCAAGCAATCCAGGCTGAAGAAGGCTGATAGCCAGAAACCGGTCCTTGGATGCTTGATTCCGGTCTAGGAAAGACATGGCTTGGTAGTTTGGGCTGGACTGTTCCCATGAGGCACAGGGTCAAGGCTGATTTGCAAATAGCCATTGTCTGACCTAGGGTGTTTGAGAGTGTAAAGAAACGTTGGATTTAGGCCCAGATCTTTGTACTGGGGTGAATGTAAGACATTGTTCTGCATTCTGTCCATCAACAATGTTTTTTGCAATTTTCACCCTGAGTGGGCTGGCTATGCTCAGACGTGAGTCCCAGGCTCTCCACATCACTGGAGTCAAGCTATCCAGGCTGAAGAAGGCTGATAGCCAGAAACCGGTCCTTGGATGCTTGATTCCGGTCTAGGAAAGACATGGCTTGGTAGTTCGGGCTGGACTGTTCCCATGAGGCACAGGGTCAAGGCTGATTTGCATATAGCCATTGTCTGACCTAGGGTGGTGTGGAGTGCAGTAAAACGATGGATTTAGGCCCAGATCTTTGTACTGGGGTGAATGTAAGACATTGTTCTGCATTCTGTCCATCAACTGTTTTTTGCAATTTTTACCCCGAGTGGGCTGGGTATGCTCAGACGTGAGTCCCAGGCTCTCCACATCACTGGAGTCAAGCTATCCAGGCTGAAGAAGGCTGATAGCCAGAAACAGGTCCTTGGATGCTTGATGCCAGTCTAGGAAAGACATGGCTTGGTAGTTCGGGCTGGACTGTTCCCATCAGGCACAGGGTCAAGGCTGATTTGCATATAGCCATTGTCTGACCTAGGGTGGTGTGGAGTGCAAAAAAACGATGGATTTAGGCCCAGATCTTTGTATTGGGGTGAATGTAAGACATTGTTCTGCATTCTGTCCATCAACTGTGTTTTTTGCAATTTTCACCCCGAGTGGGCTGGGTATGCTCAGACGTGAGTCCCAGTCTCTCCACATCTCTGGAGTCAAGCTATCCAGGCTGAAAAAGGCTGATAGCCAGAAACCGGTCCTTGGATGCTTGATTCCAGTCTAGGAAAGACATGGCTTGGTAGTTCGGGATGGACTGTTCCCATGAGGCACAGGGTCCAGGTTGATTTGCATATAGCCATTGTCTGACCTAGGGTGGTGTGGAGTGCAAAAAAACGATGGATTTAGGCCCAGATCTTTGTACTGGGTGAATATAAGACATTGTTCTGCATTCTGTCCATCAACTGTGTTTATTGCAATTTTCACCCCGAGTGGGCTTGGTATGCTCAGACGTGAGTCCCAGGCTCTCAACATCACTGGAGTCAAGCTATCCAGGCTGAAGAAGGCTGATAGCCAGAAACCGGTCCTTGCATGCTCGATTCCGGTCTAGGAAAGACATGGCTTGGTAGTTCGGGCTGGACTGTTCCCATGAGGCACAGGGTCAAGGCTGATTTGCATATAGCCATTGTCTGACCTAGGGTGGTGTGGAGTGCAGTAAAACGATGGATTTAGGCCCAGATCTTTGTACTGTGGTGAATGTAAGACATTGTTCTGCATTCTGTCCATCAACTGTGTTTTTTGCAATTTTCACCCCGAGTGGGCTGGGTATGCTCAGACGTGAGTCCGAGGCTCTCCACATCACTGGAGTCAAGCTATCCAGGCTGAAAAAGGCTGATAACCAGAAACCGGTCCTTGGATGCTTGATTCCGGTCTAGGAAAGACATGGCTTGGTAGTTCGGGCTAGACTGTTCCCATGAGGCACAGGGTAAAGGCTGATTTGCATATAGCCATTGTCTGACCTAGGGTGGTGTGGAGTGCAAAAAAACGATGGATTTAGGCCCAGATCTTTGCACTGGGGTGAATGTAAGACATTGTTCTGCATTCTGTCCATCAACTGTCTTTTTTGCAATTTTCACCCCGAGTGGGCTGGGTATGCTCAGACGTGAGTCCCAGGCTCTCCACATCACTGGAGTCAAGCTATCCAGGCTGAAGAAGGCCGATAGCCAGAAACCGGTCCTTGGATGCTTGATTCCGGTCTAGGAAAGACATGGCTTGGTAGTTCAGGCTGGACTGTTCCCATGAGGCACAGGGTCAAGGCTGATTGCATATAGCCATTGTCTGACCTAGGGTGGTGTGGAGTGCAAACAAACGATGGATTTAGGCCCAGATCTTTGCACTGGGGTGAATGTAAGACATTGTTCTGCATTCTGTCCATCAACTGTTTTTTTCAATTTTTACCCCGAGTGGGCTGGGTATGCTCAGACGTGAGTCCCAGGCTCTCCACATCTCTGGAGTCAAGCTATCCAGGCTGAAGAAGGCTGATAGCCAGAAACCGGTCCTTGCATGCTCGATTCCGGTCTAGGAAAGACATGGCTTGGTAGTTTGGGCTGGACTGTTCCCATGAGGCACAGGGTCAAGGCTGATTTGCAAATAGCCATTGTCTGACCTAGGGTGGTTGAGAGTGTAAAGAAACGTTGGATTTAGGCCCAGATCTTTGTACTGGGGTGAATGTAAGACATTGTTCTGCATTCTGTCCATCAACAATGTTTTTTGCAATTTTCACCCTGAGTGGGCTGGCTATGCTCAGACGTGAGTCCCAGGCTCTCCACATCACTGGAGTCAAGCTATCCAGGCTGAAGAAGGCTGATAGCCAGAAACCGGTCCTTGGATGCTTGATTCCGGTCTAGGAAAGACATGGCTTGGTAGTTCGGGCTGGACTGTTCCCATGAGGCACAGGGTCAAGGCTGATTTGCATATAGCCATTGTCTGACCTAGGGTGGTGTGGAGTGCAGTAAAACGATGGATTTAGGCCCAGATCTTTGTACTGGGGTGAATGTAAGACATTGTTCTGCATTCTGTCCATCAACTGTCTTTTTTGCAATTTTCACCCCGAGTGGGCTGGGTATGCTCAGACGTGAGTCCCAGGCTCTCCACATCACTGGAGTCAAGCTATCCAGGCTGAAGAAGGCTGATAGCCAGAAACCGGTCCTTGGATGCTTGATTCCGGTCTAGGAAAGACATGGCTTGGTAGTTCAGGCTGGACTGTTCCCATGAGGCACAGGGTCAAGGCTGATTGCATATAGCCATTGTCTGACCTAGGGTGGTGTGGAGTGCAAACAAACGATGGATTTAGGCCCAGATCTTTGCACTGGGGTGAATGTAAGACATTGTTCTGCATTCTGTCCATCAACTGTTTTTTGCAATTTTTACCCCGAGTGGGCTGGGTATGCTCAGACGTGAGTCCCAGGCTCTCCACATCACTGGAGTCGAGCTATCCAGGCTGAAGAAGGCTGATAGCCAGAAACAGGTCCTTGGATGCTTGATGCCAGTCTAGGAAAGACATGGCTTGGTAGTTCGGGCTGGACTGTTCCCATCAGGCACAGGGTCAGGGCTGATTTGCATATAGCCATTGTCTGACCTAGGGTGGTGTGGAGTGCAAAAAAACGATGGATTTAGGCCCAGATCTTTGTACTGGGGTGAATGTTAGACATTGTTCGGCATTCTGTCCATCAACTGTGTTTTTTGCAATTTTCACCCGAGTGGGCTGGGTATACTCAGACGTGAGTCCCAGGCTCTCCACATCACTGGAGTCAAGCTATCCAGGCTGAAGAAGGCTGATAGCCAGAAACCGGTCCTTGCATGCTTGATTCCGGTCTAGGAAAGACATGGCTTGGTAGTTCGGGCTGGACTGTTCCCATGAGGCACAGGGTCAAGGCTGATTTGCATGTAGCCATTGTCTGACCTAGGGTGGTGTGGAGTGCAGTAAAACGATGGATTTAGGCCCAGATCTTTGTACTGGGGTGAATGTAAGACATTGTTCTGCATTCTGTCCATCAACTGTGTTTTTTGCAATTTTCACCCCAAGTGGGCTGGGTATGCTCAGACGTGAGTCCGAGGCTCTCCATATCACTGGAGTCAAGCTATCCAGGCTGAAAAAGGCTGATAGCCAGAAACCGGTCCTTGGATGCTGGATTCCGGTCTAGGAAAGACATGGCTTGGTAGTTCGGGCTAGACTGTTCCCATGAGGCACAGGGTAAAGGCTGATTTGCATATAGCCATTGTCTGAACTAGGGTGGTGTAGAGTGCAAAAAAACAATGGATTTAGGCCCAGATCTTTGTACTGGGGTGAATGTAAGACATTGTTCTGCATTCTGTCCATCAACTGTGTTTTTTGCAATTTTCACCCCGAGTAGGCTGGGTATGCTCAGACGTGAGTCCCAGGCTCTCCACATCACTGGAGTCAAGCAATCCAGGCTGAAGAAGGCTGATAGCCAGAAACCGGTCCTTGGATGCTTGATTCCGGTCTAGGAAAGACATGGCTTGGTAGTTTGGGCTGGACTGTTCCCATGAGGCACAGGGTCAAGGCTGATTTGCAAATAGCCATTGTCTGACCTAGGGTGTTTGAGAGTGTAAAGAAACGTTGGATTTAGGCCCAGATCTTTGTACTGGGGTGAATGTAAGACATTGTTCTGCATTCTGTCCATCAACAATGTTTTTTGCAATTTTCACCCTGAGTGGGCTGGCTATGCTCAGACGTGAGTCCCAGGCTCTCCACATCACTGGAGTCAAGCTATCCAGGCTGAAGAAGGCTGATAGCCAGAAACCGGTCCTTGGATGCTTGATTCCGGTCTAGGAAAGACATGGCTTGGTAGTTCGGGCTGGACTGTTCCCATGAGGCACAGGGTCAAGGCTGATTTGCATATAGCCATTGTCTGACCTAGGGTGGTGTGGAGTGCAGTAAAACGATGGATTTAGGCCCAGATCTTTGTACTGGGGTGAATGTAAGACATTGTTCTGCATTCTGTCCATCAACTGTTTTTTGCAATTTTTACCCCGAGTGGGCTGGGTATGCTCAGACGTGAGTCCAAGGCTCTCCACATCACTGGAGTCAAGCTATCCAGGCTGAAGAAGGCTGATAGCCAGAAACAGGTCCTTGGATGCTTGATGCCAGTCTAGGAAAGACATGGCTTGGTAGTTCGGGCTGGACTGTTCCCATCAGGCACAGGGTCAAGGCTGATTTGCATATAGCCATTGTCTGACCTAGGGTGGTGTGGAGTGCAAAAAAACGATGGATTTAGGCCCAGATCTTTGTATTGGGGTGAATGTAAGACATTGTTCTGCATTCTGTCCATCAACTGTGTTTTTTGCAATTTTCACCCCGAGTGGGCTGGGTATGCTCAGACGTGAGTCCCAGTCTCTCCACATCTCTGGAGTCAAGCTATCCAGGCTGAAAAAGGCTGATAGCCAGAAACCGGTCCTTGGATGCTTGATTCCAGTCTAGGAAAGACATGGCTTGGTAGTTCGGGATGGACTGTTCCCATGAGGCACAGGGTCCAGGTTGATTTGCATATAGCCATTGTCTGACCTAGGGTGGTGTGGAGTGCAAAAAAACGATGGATTTAGGCCCAGATCTTTGTACTGGGTGAATATAAGACATTGTTCTGCATTCTGTCCATCAACTGTGTTTATTGCAATTTTCACCCCGAGTGGGCTTGGTATGCTCAGACGTGAGTCCCAGGCTCTCAACATCACTGGAGTCAAGCTATCCAGGCTGAAGAAGGCTGATAGCCAGAAACCGGTCCTTGCATGCTCGATTCCGGTCTAGGAAAGACATGGCTTGGTAGTTCGGGCTGGACTGTTCCCATGAGGCACAGGGTCAAGGCTGATTTGCATATAGCCATTGTCTGACCTAGGGTGGTGTGGAGTGCAGTAAAACGATGGATTTAGGCCCAGATCTTTGTACTGGGGTGAATGTAAGACATTGTTCTGCATTCTGTCCATCAACTGTGTTTTTTGCAATTTTCACCCCGAGTGGGCTGGGTATGCTCAGACGTGAGTCCGAGGCTCTCCACATCACTGGAGTCAAGCTATCCAGGCTGAAAAAGGCTGATAACCAGAAACCGGTCCTTGGATGCTTGATTCCGGTCTAGGAAAGACATGGCTTGGTAGTTCGGGCTAGACTGTTCCCATGAGGCACAGGGTAAAGGCTGATTTGCATATAGCCATTGTCTGACCTAGGGTGGTGTGGAGTGCAAAAAAACGATGGATTTAGGCCCAGATCTTTGCACTGGGGTGAATGTAAGACATTGTTCTGCATTCTGTCCATCAACTGTCTTTTTTGCAATTTTCACCCCGAGTGGGCTGGGTATGCTCAGACGTGAGTCCCAGGCTCTCCACATCACTGGAGTCAAGCTATCCAGGCTGAAGAAGGCCGATAGCCAGAAACCGGTCCTTGGATGCTTGATTCCGGTCTAGGAAAGACATGGCTTGGTAGTTCAGGCTGGACTGTTCCCATGAGGCACAGGGTCAAGGCTGATTGCATATAGCCATTGTCTGACCTAGGGTGGTGTGGAGTGCAAACAAACGATGGATTTAGGCCCAGATCTTTGCACTGGGGTGAATGTAAGACATTGTTCTGCATTCTGTCCATCAACTGTTTTTTGCAATTTTTACCCCGAGTGGGCTGGGTATGCTCAGACGTGAGTCCCAGGCTCTCCACATCTCTGGAGTCAAGCTATCCAGGCTGAAGAAGGCTGATAGCCAGAAACCGGTCCTTGCATGCTCGATTCCGGTCTAGGAAAGACATGGCTTGGTAGTTTGGGCTGGACTGTTCCCATGAGGCACAGGGTCAAGGCTGATTTGCAAATAGCCATTGTCTGACCTAGGGTGGTTGAGAGTGTAAAGAAACGTTGGATTTAGGCCCAGATCTTTGTACTGGGGTGAATGTAAGACATTGTTCTGCATTCTGTCCATCAACAATGTTTTTTGCAATTTTCACCCTGAGTGGGCTGGCTATGCTCAGACGTGAGTCCCAGGCTCTCCACATCACTGGAGTCAAGCTATCCAGGCTGAAGAAGGCTGATAGCCAGAAACCGGTCCTTGGATGCTTGATTCCGGTCTAGGAAAGACATGGCTTGGTAGTTCGGGCTGGACTGTTCCCATGAGGCACAGGGTCAAGGCTGATTTGCATATAGCCATTGTCTGACCTAGGGTGGTGTGGAGTGCAGTAAAACGATGGATTTAGGCCCAGATCTTTGTACTGGGGTGAATGTAAGACATTGTTCTGCATTCTGTCCATCAACTGTGTTTTTTGCAATTTTCACCCCGAGTGGGCTGGGTATGCTCAGACGTGAGTCCGAGGCTCTCCACATCACTGGAGTCAAGCTATCCAGGCTGAAAAAGGCTGATAACCAGAAACCGGTCCTTGGATGCTTGATTCCGGTCTAGGAAAGACATGGCTTGGTAGTTCGGGCTAGACTGTTCCCATGAGGCACAGGGTAAAGGCTGATTTGCATATAGCCATTGTCTGACCTAGGGTGGTGTGGAGTGCAAAAAAACGATGGATTTAGGCCCAGATCTTTGCACTGGGGTGAATGTTAGACATTGTTCGGCATTCTGTCCATCAACTGTGTTTTTTGCAATTTTCACCCGAGTGGGCTGGGTATACTCAGACGTGAGTCCCAGGCTCTCCACATCACTGGAGTCAAGCTATCCAGGCTGAAGAAGGCTGATAGCCAGAAACCGGTCCTTGCATGCTTGATTCCGGTCTAGGAAAGACATGGCTTGGTAGTTCGGGCTGGACTGTTCCCATGAGGCACAGGGTCAAGGCTGATTTGCATGTAGCCATTGTCTGACCTAGGGTGGTGTGGAGTGCAGTAAAATGATGGATTTAGGCCCAGATCTTTGTACTGGGGTGAATGTAAGACATTGTTCTGCATTCTGTCCATCAACTGTGTTTTTTGCAATTTTCACCCCAAGTGGGCTGGGTATGCTCAGACGTGAGTCCGAGGCTCTCCATATCACTGGAGTCAAGCTATCCAGGCTGAAAAAGGCTGATAGCCAGAAACCGGTCCTTGGATGCTGGATTCCGGTCTAGGAAAGACATGGCTTGGTAGTTCGGGCTAGACTGTTCCCATGAGGCACAGGGTAAAGGCTGATTTGCATATAGCCATTGTCTGAACTAGGGTGGTGTAGAGTGCAAAAAAACAATGGATTTAGGCCCAGATCTTTGTACTGGGGTGAATGTAAGACATTGTTCTGCATTCTGTCCATCAACTGTGTTTTTTGCAATTTTCACCCCGAGTAGGCTGGGTATGCTCAGACGTGAGTCCCAGGCTCTCCACATCACTGGAGTCAAGCAATCCAGGCTGAAGAAGGCTGATAGCCAGAAACCGGTCCTTGGATGCTTGATTCCGGTCTAGGAAAGACATGGCTTGGTAGTTTGGGCTGGACTGTTCCCATGAGGCACAGGGTCAAGGCTGATTTGCAAATAGCCATTGTCTGACCTAGGGTGTTTGAGAGTGTAAAGAAACGTTGGATTTAGGCCCAGATCTTTGTACTGGGGTGAATGTAAGACATTGTTCTGCATTCTGTCCATCAACAATGTTTTTTGCAATTTTCACCCTGAGTGGGCTGGCTATGCTCAGACGTGAGTCCCAGGCTCTCCACATCACTGGAGTCAAGCTATCCAGGCTGAAGAAGGCTGATAGCCAGAAACCGGTCCTTGGATGCTTGATTCCGGTCTAGGAAAGACATGGCTTGGTAGTTCGGGCTGGACTGTTCCCATGAGGCACAGGGTCAAGGCTGATTTGCATATAGCCATTGTCTGACCTAGGGTGGTGTGGAGTGCAGTAAAACGATGGATTTAGGCCCAGATCTTTGTACTGGGGTGAATGTAAGACATTGTTCTGCATTCTGTCCATCAACTGTTTTTTGCAATTTTTACCCCGAGTGGGCTGGGTATGCTCAGACGTGAGTCCCAGGCTCTCCACATCACTGGAGTCAAGCTATCCAGGCTGAAGAAGGCTGATAGCCAGAAACAGGTCCTTGGATGCTTGATGCCAGTCTAGGAAAGACATGGCTTGGTAGTTCGGGCTGGACTGTTCCCATCAGGCACAGGGTCAAGGCTGATTTGCATATAGCCATTGTCTGACCTAGGGTGGTGTGGAGTGCAAAAAAACGATGGATTTAGGCCCAGATCTTTGTATTGGGGTGAATGTAAGACATTGTTCTGCATTCTGTCCATCAACTGTGTTTTTTGCAATTTTCACCCCGAGTGGGCTGGGTATGCTCAGACGTGAGTCCCAGTCTCTCCACATCTCTGGAGTCAAGCTATCCAGGCTGAAAAAGGCTGATAGCCAGAAACCGGTCCTTGGATGCTTGATTCCAGTCTAGGAAAGACATGGCTTGGTAGTTCGGGATGGACTGTTCCCATGAGGCACAGGGTCCAGGTTGATTTGCATATAGCCATTGTCTGACCTAGGGTGGTGTGGAGTGCAAAAAAACGATGGATTTAGGCCCAGATCTTTGTACTGGGTGAATATAAGACATTGTTCTGCATTCTGTCCATCAACTGTGTTTATTGCAATTTTCACCCCGAGTGGGCTTGGTATGCTCAGACGTGAGTCCCAGGCTCTCAACATCACTGGAGTCAAGCTATCCAGGCTGAAGAAGGCTGATAGCCAGAAACCGGTCCTTGCATGCTCGATTCCGGTCTAGGAAAGACATGGCTTGGTAGTTCGGGCTGGACTGTTCCCATGAGGCACAGGGTCAAGGCTGATTTGCATATAGCCATTGTCTGACCTAGGGTGGTGTGGAGTGCAGTAAAACGATGGATTTAGGCCCAGATCTTTGTACTGTGGTGAATGTAAGACATTGTTCTGCATTCTGTCCATCAACTGTGTTTTTTGCAATTTTCACCCCGAGTGGGCTGGGTATGCTCAGACGTGAGTCCGAGGCTCTCCACATCACTGGAGTCAAGCTATCCAGGCTGAAAAAGGCTGATAACCAGAAACCGGTCCTTGGATGCTTGATTCCGGTCTAGGAAAGACATGGCTTGGTAGTTCGGGCTAGACTGTTCCCATGAGGCACAGGGTAAAGGCTGATTTGCATATAGCCATTGTCTGACCTAGGGTGGTGTGGAGTGCAAAAAAACGATGGATTTAGGCCCAGATCTTTGCACTGGGGTGAATGTAAGACATTGTTCTGCATTCTGTCCATCAACTGTCTTTTTTGCAATTTTCACCCCGAGTGGGCTGGGTATGCTCAGACGTGAGTCCCAGGCTCTCCACATCACTGGAGTCAAGCTATCCAGGCTGAAGAAGGCCGATAGCCAGAAACCGGTCCTTGGATGCTTGATTCCGGTCTAGGAAAGACATGGCTTGGTAGTTCAGGCTGGACTGTTCCCATGAGGCACAGGGTCAAGGCTGATTGCATATAGCCATTGTCTGACCTAGGGTGGTGTGGAGTGCAAACAAACGATGGATTTAGGCCCAGATCTTTGCACTGGGGTGAATGTAAGACATTGTTCTGCATTCTGTCCATCAACTGTTTTTTTCAATTTTTACCCCGAGTGGGCTGGGTATGCTCAGACGTGAGTCCCAGGCTCTCCACATCACTGGAGTCAAGCTATCCAGGCTGAAGAAGGCCGATAGCCAGAAACCGGTCCTTGGATGCTTGATTCCGGTCTAGGAAAGACATGGCTTGGTAGTTCAGGCTGGACTGTTCCCATGAGGCACAGGGTCAAGGCTGATTGCATATAGCCATTGTCTGACCTAGGGTGGTGTGGAGTGCAAACAAACGATGGATTTAGGCCCAGATCTTTGCACTGGGGTGAATGTAAGACATTGTTCTGCATTCTGTCCATCAACTGTTTTTTTCAATTTTTACCCCGAGTGGGCTGGGTATGCTCAGACGTGAGTCCCAGGCTCTCCACATCTCTGGAGTCAAGCTATCCAGGCTGAAGAAGGCTGATAGCCAGAAACCGGTCCTTGCATGCTCGATTCCGGTCTAGGAAAGACATGGCTTGGTAGTTTGGGCTGGACTGTTCCCATGAGGCACAGGGTCAAGGCTGATTTGCAAATAGCCATTGTCTGACCTAGGGTGGTTGAGAGTGTAAAGAAACGTTGGATTTAGGCCCAGATCTTTGTACTGGGGTGAATGTAAGACATTGTTCTGCATTCTGTCCATCAACAATGTTTTTTGCAATTTTCACCCTGAGTGGGCTGGCTATGCTCAGACGTGAGTCCCAGGCTCTCCACATCACTGGAGTCAAGCTATCCAGGCTGAAGAAGGCTGATAGCCAGAAACCGGTCCTTGGATGCTTGATTCCGGTCTAGGAAAGACATGGCTTGGTAGTTCGGGCTGGACTGTTCCCATGAGGCACAGGGTCAAGGCTGATTTGCATATAGCCATTGTCTGACCTAGGGTGGTGTGGAGTGCAGTAAAACGATGGATTTAGGCCCAGATCTTTGTACTGGGGTGAATGTAAGACATTGTTCTGCATTCTGTCCATCAACTGTCTTTTTTGCAATTTTCACCCCGAGTGGGCTGGGTATGCTCAGACGTGAGTCCCAGGCTCTCCACATCACTGGAGTCAAGCTATCCAGGCTGAAGAAGGCTGATAGCCAGAAACCGGTCCTTGGATGCTTGATTCCGGTCTAGGAAAGACATGGCTTGGTAGTTCAGGCTGGACTGTTCCCATGAGGCACAGGGTCAAGGCTGATTGCATATAGCCATTGTCTGACCTAGGGTGGTGTGGAGTGCAAACAAACGATGGATTTAGGCCCAGATCTTTGCACTGGGGTGAATGTAAGACATTGTTCTGCATTCTGTCCATCAACTGTTTTTTGCAATTTTTACCCCGAGTGGGCTGGGTATGCTCAGACGTGAGTCCCAGGCTCTCCACATCACTGGAGTCGAGCTATCCAGGCTGAAGAAGGCTGATAGCCAGAAACAGGTCCTTGGATGCTTGATGCCAGTCTAGGAAAGACATGGCTTGGTAGTTCGGGCTGGACTGTTCCCATCAGGCACAGGGTCAGGGCTGATTTGCATATAGCCATTGTCTGACCTAGGGTGGTGTGGAGTGCAAAAAAACGATGGATTTAGGCCCAGATCTTTGTACTGGGGTGAATGTTAGACATTGTTCGGCATTCTGTCCATCAACTGTGTTTTTTGCAATTTTCACCCGAGTGGGCTGGGTATACTCAGACGTGAGTCCCAGGCTCTCCACATCACTGGAGTCAAGCTATCCAGGCTGAAGAAGGCTGATAGCCAGAAACCGGTCCTTGCATGCTTGATTCCGGTCTAGGAAAGACATGGCTTGGTAGTTCGGGCTGGACTGTTCCCATGAGGCACAGGGTCAAGGCTGATTTGCATGTAGCCATTGTCTGACCTAGGGTGGTGTGGAGTGCAGTAAAACGATGGATTTAGGCCCAGATCTTTGTACTGGGGTGAATGTAAGACATTGTTCTGCATTCTGTCCATCAACTGTGTTTTTTGCAATTTTCACCCCAAGTGGGCTGGGTATGCTCAGACGTGAGTCCGAGGCTCTCCATATCACTGGAGTCAAGCTATCCAGGCTGAAAAAGGCTGATAGCCAGAAACCGGTCCTTGGATGCTGGATTCCGGTCTAGGAAAGACATGGCTTGGTAGTTCGGGCTAGACTGTTCCCATGAGGCACAGGGTAAAGGCTGATTTGCATATAGCCATTGTCTGAACTAGGGTGGTGTAGAGTGCAAAAAAACAATGGATTTAGGCCCAGATCTTTGTACTGGGGTGAATGTAAGACATTGTTCTGCATTCTGTCCATCAACTGTGTTTTTTGCAATTTTCACCCCGAGTAGGCTGGGTATGCTCAGACGTGAGTCCCAGGCTCTCCACATCACTGGAGTCAAGCAATCCAGGCTGAAGAAGGCTGATAGCCAGAAACCGGTCCTTGGATGCTTGATTCCGGTCTAGGAAAGACATGGCTTGGTAGTTTGGGCTGGACTGTTCCCATGAGGCACAGGGTCAAGGCTGATTTGCAAATAGCCATTGTCTGACCTAGGGTGTTTGAGAGTGTAAAGAAACGTTGGATTTAGGCCCAGATCTTTGTACTGGGGTGAATGTAAGACATTGTTCTGCATTCTGTCCATCAACAATGTTTTTTGCAATTTTCACCCTGAGTGGGCTGGCTATGCTCAGACGTGAGTCCCAGGCTCTCCACATCACTGGAGTCAAGCTATCCAGGCTGAAGAAGGCTGATAGCCAGAAACCGGTCCTTGGATGCTTGATTCCGGTCTAGGAAAGACATGGCTTGGTAGTTCGGGCTGGACTGTTCCCATGAGGCACAGGGTCAAGGCTGATTTGCATATAGCCATTGTCTGACCTAGGGTGGTGTGGAGTGCAGTAAAACGATGGATTTAGGCCCAGATCTTTGTACTGGGGTGAATGTAAGACATTGTTCTGCATTCTGTCCATCAACTGTTTTTTGCAATTTTTACCCCGAGTGGGCTGGGTATGCTCAGACGTGAGTCCAAGGCTCTCCACATCACTGGAGTCAAGCTATCCAGGCTGAAGAAGGCTGATAGCCAGAAACAGGTCCTTGGATGCTTGATGCCAGTCTAGGAAAGACATGGCTTGGTAGTTCGGGCTGGACTGTTCCCATCAGGCACAGGGTCAAGGCTGATTTGCATATAGCCATTGTCTGACCTAGGGTGGTGTGGAGTGCAAAAAAACGATGGATTTAGGCCCAGATCTTTGTATTGGGGTGAATGTAAGACATTGTTCTGCATTCTGTCCATCAACTGTGTTTTTTGCAATTTTCACCCCGAGTGGGCTGGGTATGCTCAGACGTGAGTCCCAGTCTCTCCACATCTCTGGAGTCAAGCTATCCAGGCTGAAAAAGGCTGATAGCCAGAAACCGGTCCTTGGATGCTTGATTCCAGTCTAGGAAAGACATGGCTTGGTAGTTCGGGATGGACTGTTCCCATGAGGCACAGGGTCCAGGTTGATTTGCATATAGCCATTGTCTGACCTAGGGTGGTGTGGAGTGCAAAAAAACGATGGATTTAGGCCCAGATCTTTGTACTGGGTGAATATAAGACATTGTTCTGCATTCTGTCCATCAACTGTGTTTATTGCAATTTTCACCCCGAGTGGGCTTGGTATGCTCAGACGTGAGTCCCAGGCTCTCAACATCACTGGAGTCAAGCTATCCAGGCTGAAGAAGGCTGATAGCCAGAAACCGGTCCTTGCATGCTCGATTCCGGTCTAGGAAAGACATGGCTTGGTAGTTCGGGCTGGACTGTTCCCATGAGGCACAGGGTCAAGGCTGATTTGCATATAGCCATTGTCTGACCTAGGGTGGTGTGGAGTGCAGTAAAACGATGGATTTAGGCCCAGATCTTTGTACTGGGGTGAATGTAAGACATTGTTCTGCATTCTGTCCATCAACTGTGTTTTTTGCAATTTTCACCCCGAGTGGGCTGGGTATGCTCAGACGTGAGTCCGAGGCTCTCCACATCACTGGAGTCAAGCTATCCAGGCTGAAAAAGGCTGATAACCAGAAACCGGTCCTTGGATGCTTGATTCCGGTCTAGGAAAGACATGGCTTGGTAGTTCGGGCTAGACTGTTCCCATGAGGCACAGGGTAAAGGCTGATTTGCATATAGCCATTGTCTGACCTAGGGTGGTGTGGAGTGCAAAAAAACGATGGATTTAGGCCCAGATCTTTGCACTGGGGTGAATGTAAGACATTGTTCTGCATTCTGTCCATCAACTGTCTTTTTTGCAATTTTCACCCCGAGTGGGCTGGGTATGCTCAGACGTGAGTCCCAGGCTCTCCACATCACTGGAGTCAAGCTATCCAGGCTGAAGAAGGCCGATAGCCAGAAACCGGTCCTTGGATGCTTGATTCCGGTCTAGGAAAGACATGGCTTGGTAGTTCAGGCTGGACTGTTCCCATGAGGCACAGGGTCAAGGCTGATTGCATATAGCCATTGTCTGACCTAGGGTGGTGTGGAGTGCAAACAAACGATGGATTTAGGCCCAGATCTTTGCACTGGGGTGAATGTAAGACATTGTTCTGCATTCTGTCCATCAACTGTTTTTTGCAATTTTTACCCCGAGTGGGCTGGGTATGCTCAGACGTGAGTCCCAGGCTCTCCACATCTCTGGAGTCAAGCTATCCAGGCTGAAGAAGGCTGATAGCCAGAAACCGGTCCTTGCATGCTCGATTCCGGTCTAGGAAAGACATGGCTTGGTAGTTTGGGCTGGACTGTTCCCATGAGGCACAGGGTCAAGGCTGATTTGCAAATAGCCATTGTCTGACCTAGGGTGGTTGAGAGTGTAAAGAAACGTTGGATTTAGGCCCAGATCTTTGTACTGGGGTGAATGTAAGACATTGTTCTGCATTCTGTCCATCAACAATGTTTTTTGCAATTTTCACCCTGAGTGGGCTGGCTATGCTCAGACGTGAGTCCCAGGCTCTCCACATCACTGGAGTCAAGCTATCCAGGCTGAAGAAGGCTGATAGCCAGAAACCGGTCCTTGGATGCTTGATTCCGGTCTAGGAAAGACATGGCTTGGTAGTTCGGGCTGGACTGTTCCCATGAGGCACAGGGTCAAGGCTGATTTGCATATAGCCATTGTCTGACCTAGGGTGGTGTGGAGTGCAGTAAAACGATGGATTTAGGCCCAGATCTTTGTACTGGGGTGAATGTAAGACATTGTTCTGCATTCTGTCCATCAACTGTGTTTTTTGCAATTTTCACCCCGAGTGGGCTGGGTATGCTCAGACGTGAGTCCGAGGCTCTCCACATCACTGGAGTCAAGCTATCCAGGCTGAAAAAGGCTGATAACCAGAAACCGGTCCTTGGATGCTTGATTCCGGTCTAGGAAAGACATGGCTTGGTAGTTCGGGCTAGACTGTTCCCATGAGGCACAGGGTAAAGGCTGATTTGCATATAGCCATTGTCTGACCTAGGGTGGTGTGGAGTGCAAAAAAACGATGGATTTAGGCCCAGATCTTTGCACTGGGGTGAATGTAAGACATTGTTCTGCATTCTGTCCATCAACTGTCTTTTTTGCAATTTTCACCCCGAGTGGGCTGGGTATGCTCAGACGTGAGTCCCAGGCTCTCCACATCACTGGAGTCAAGCTATCCAGGCTGAAGAAGGCTGATAGCCAGAAACCGGTCCTTGGATGCTTGATTCCGGTCTAGGAAAGACATGGCTTGGTAGTTCAGGCTGGACTGTTCCCATGAGGCACAGGGTCAAGGCTGATTGCATATAGCCATTGTCTGACCTAGGGTGGTGTGGAGTGCAAACAAACGATGGATTTAGGCCCAGATCTTTGCACTGGGGTGAATGTAAGACATTGTTCTGCATTCTGTCCATCAACTGTTTTTTGCAATTTTTACCCCGAGTGGGCTGGGTATGCTCAGACGTGAGTCCCAGGCTCTCCACATCACTGGAGTCGAGCTATCCAGGCTGAAGAAGGCTGATAGCCAGAAACAGGTCCTTGGATGCTTGATGCCAGTCTAGGAAAGACATGGCTTGGTAGTTCGGGCTGGACTGTTCCCATCAGGCACAGGGTCAGGGCTGATTTGCATATAGCCATTGTCTGACCTAGGGTGGTGTGGAGTGCAAAAAAACGATGGATTTAGGCCCAGATCTTTGTATTGGGGTGAATGTAAGACATTGTTCTGCATTCTGTCCATCAACTGTGTTTTTTGCAATTTTCACCCCGAGTGGGCTGGGTATGCTCAGACGTGAGTCCCAGTCTCTCCACATCTCTGGAGTCAAGCTATCCAGGCTGAAAAAGGCTGATAGCCAGAAACCGGTCCTTGGATGCTTGATTCCAGTCTAGGAAAGACATGGCTTGGTAGTTCGGGATGGACTGTTCCCATGAGGCACAGGGTCCAGGTTGATTTGCATATAGCCATTGTCTGACCTAGGGTGGTGTGGAGTGCAAAAAAACGATGGATTTAGGCCCAGATCTTTGTACTGGGTGAATATAAGACATTGTTCTGCATTCTGTCCATCAACTGTGTTTATTGCAATTTTCACCCCGAGTGGGCTTGGTATGCTCAGACGTGAGTCCCAGGCTCTCAACATCACTGGAGTCAAGCTATCCAGGCTGAAGAAGGCTGATAGCCAGAAACCGGTCCTTGCATGCTCGATTCCGGTCTAGGAAAGACATGGCTTGGTAGTTCGGGCTGGACTGTTCCCATGAGGCACAGGGTCAAGGCTGATTTGCATATAGCCATTGTCTGACCTAGGGTGGTGTGGAGTGCAGTAAAACGATGGATTTAGGCCCAGATCTTTGTACTGGGGTGAATGTAAGACATTGTTCTGCATTCTGTCCATCAACTGTGTTTTTTGCAATTTTCACCCCGAGTGGGCTGGGTATGCTCAGACGTGAGTCCGAGGCTCTCCACATCACTGGAGTCAAGCTATCCAGGCTGAAAAAGGCTGATAACCAGAAACCGGTCCTTGGATGCTTGATTCCGGTCTAGGAAAGACATGGCTTGGTAGTTCGGGCTAGACTGTTCCCATGAGGCACAGGGTAAAGGCTGATTTGCATATAGCCATTGTCTGACCTAGGGTGGTGTGGAGTGCAAAAAAACGATGGATTTAGGCCCAGATCTTTGCACTGGGGTGAATGTAAGACATTGTTCTGCATTCTGTCCATCAACTGTCTTTTTTGCAATTTTCACCCCGAGTGGGCTGGGTATGCTCAGACGTGAGTCCCAGGCTCTCCACATCACTGGAGTCAAGCTATCCAGGCTGAAGAAGGCCGATAGCCAGAAACCGGTCCTTGGATGCTTGATTCCGGTCTAGGAAAGACATGGCTTGGTAGTTCAGGCTGGACTGTTCCCATGAGGCACAGGGTCAAGGCTGATTGCATATAGCCATTGTCTGACCTAGGGTGGTGTGGAGTGCAAACAAACGATGGATTTAGGCCCAGATCTTTGCACTGGGGTGAATGTAAGACATTGTTCTGCATTCTGTCCATCAACTGTTTTTTGCAATTTTTACCCCGAGTGGGCTGGGTATGCTCAGACGTGAGTCCCAGGCTCTCCACATCACTGGAGTCAAGCTATCCAGGCTGAAGAAGGCTGATAGCCAGAAACAGGTCCTTGGATGCTTGATGCCAGTCTAGGAAAGACATGGCTTGGTAGTTCGGGCTGGACTGTTCCCATCAGGCACAGGGTCAAGGCTGATTTGCATATAGCCATTGTCTGACCTAGGGTGGTGTGGAGTGCAAAAAAACGATGGATTTAGGCCCAGATCTTTGTACTGGGGTGAATGTAAGACATTGTTCTGCATTCTGTCCATCAACTGTGTTTTTTGCAATTTTCACCCCGAGTGGGCTGGGTATGCTCAGACGTGAGTCCCAGTCTCTCCACATCTCTGGAGTCAAGCTATCCAGGCTGAAAAAGGCTGATAGCCAGAAACCGGTCCTTGGATGCTTGATTCCAGTCTAGGAAAGACATGGCTTGGTAGTTCGGGATGGACTGTTCCCATGAGGCACAGGGTCCAGGTTGATTTGCATATAGCCATTGTCTGACCTAGGGTGGTGTGGAGTGCAAAAAAACGATGGATTTAGGCCCAGATCTTTGTACTGGGTGAATATAAGACATTGTTCTGCATTCTGTCCATCAACTGTGTTTATTGCAATTTTCACCCCGAGTGGGCTTGGTATGCTCAGACGTGAGTCCCAGGCTCTCAACATCACTGGAGTCAAGCTATGCAGGCTGAAGAAGGCTGATAGCCAGTAACCGGTCCTTGGATGCTTGATTCCGGTCTAGGAAAGACAGGGCTTGGTAGTTCGGGCTGGACTGTTCCCATGAGGCACAGGGTCACGGCTGATTTGCATATAGCCATTGTCTGACCTAGGGTGGTGTGGAGTGCAAAAAAACGATGGATTTAGGCCCAGATCTTTGTACTGGGGTGAATGTTAGACATTGTTCGGCATTCTGTCCATCAACTGTGTTTTTTGCAATTTTCACCCGAGTGGGCTGGGTATACTCAGACGTGAGTCCCAGGCTCTCCACATCACTGGAGTCAAGCTATCCAGGCTGAAGAAGGCTGATAGCCAGAAACCGGTCCTTGCATGCTTGATTCCGGTCTAGGAAAGACATGGCTTGGTAGTTCGGGCTGGACTGTTCCCATGAGGCACAGGGTCAAGGCTGATTTGCATGTAGCCATTGTCTGACCTAGGGTGGTGTGGAGTGCAGTAAAACGATGGATTTAGGCCCAGATCTTTGTACTGGGGTGAATGTAAGACATTGTTCTGCATTCTGTCCATCAACTGTGTTTTTTGCAATTTTCACCCCAAGTGGGCTGGGTATGCTCAGACGTGAGTCCGAGGCTCTCCATATCACTGGAGTCAAGCTATCCAGACTGAAAAAGGCTGATAGCCAGAAACCGGTCCTTGGATGCTGGATTCCGGTCTAGGAAAGACATGGCTTGGTAGTTCGGGCTAGACTGTTCCCATGAGGCACAGGGTAAAGGCTGATTTGCATATAGCCATTGTCTGAACTAGGGTGGTGTAGAGTGCAAAAAAACAATGGATTTAGGCCCAGATCTTTGTACTGGGTGAATATAAGACATTGTTCTGCATTCTGTCCATCAACTGTGTTTTTTGCAATTTTCACCCCGAGTAGGCTGGGTATGCTCAGACGTGAGTCCCAGGCTCTCCACATCACTGGAGTCAAGCAATCCAGGCTGAAGAAGGCTGATAGCCAGAAACCGGTCCTTGGATGCTTGATTCCGGTCTAGGAAAGACATGGCTTGGTAGTTTGGGCTGGACTGTTCCCATGAGGCACAGGGTCAAGGCTGATTTGCAAATAGCCATTGTCTGACCTAGGGCGTTTGAGAGTGTAAAGAAACGTTGGATTTAGGCCCAGATCTTTGTACTGGGGTGAATGTAAGACATTGTTCTGCATTCTGTCCATCAACAATGTTTTTTGCAATTTTCACCCTGAGTGGGCTGGCTATGCTCAGACGTGAGTCCCAGGCTCTCCACATCACTGGAGTCAAGCTATCCAGGCTGAAGAAGGCTGATAGCCAGAAACCGGTCCTTGGATGCTTGATTCCGGTCTAGGAAAGACATGGCTTGGTAGTTCGGGCTGGACTGTTCCCATGAGGCACAGGGTCAAGGCTGATTTGCATATAGCCATTGTCTGACCTAGGGTGGTGTGGAGTGCAGTAAAACGATGGATTTAGGCCCAGATCTTTGTACTGGGGTGAATGTAAGACATTGTTCTGCATTCTGTCCATCAACTGTGTTTTTTGCAATTTTCACCCCGAGTGGGCTGGGTATGCTCAGACGTGAGTCCCAGGCTCTCCACATCACTGGAGTCGAGCTATCCAGGCTGAAAAAGGCTGATAGCCAGAAACCGGTCCTTGGATGCTTGATTCCGGTCTAGGAAAGACATGGCTTGGTAGTTCGGGCTGGACTGTTCCCATGAGGCACAGGGTCAAGGTTGATTTGCATACAGCCATTGTCTGACCTAGGGTGGTGTGGAGTGCAACAAAAACGATGGATTTAGGGCCAGATCTTTGTACTGGGGTGAATGTAAGACATTGTTCTGCATTCTGTCCATCAACTGTGTTTTTTTCTATTTTCACCCGAGTGGGCTGGGTATGCTCGGACGTGAGTCCCAGGCTCTCCACATCACTGGAGTCAAGCTATCCAGGCTGTAGAAGGCTGATAGCCAGAAACCGGTCCTTGGATGCTTGATTCCGGTCTAGGAAAGACATGGCTTGGTAGTTCGGGCTGGACTGTTCCCATGAGGCACAGGGTCAAGGCTGATTTGCATATAGCCATTGTCTGACCTAGTGTGGTGTGGAGTGCAAAAAAACGATGGATTTAGGCCCAGATCTTTGTACTGGGGTGAATGTAGGACATTGTTCTGCATCCTGTCCATCAACTGTGTTTTTTGCAATTTTCACCCCGAGTGGGCTGGGTATACTCAGACGTGAGTCCCAGGCTCTCCACATCACTGGAGTCAAGCTATCCAGGCTGAAGAAGTCTGATAGCCAGAAACCGGTCCTTGGATGCTTGATTCCGGTCTAGGAAAGACATGGCTTGGTAGTTTGGGCTAAACTTTTCCCATGAGGCACAGGGTCAAGGCTGATTTGCATATAGCCATTGTCTGACCTAGGGTGGTGTGGAGTGCAAAAAAATGATGGATTTAGGCCCAGATCTTTGTACGGGGTGAATGTAAGACATTGTTTTGCATTCTATCCATCAACTGTGTTTTTTGCAATTTTCACCCCAGGTGGGCTGGGTATGCTCAGACGTGAGTTCCAGATTCTCCACATCACTGGAGTCAAGCTATCCAGGCTGAAAAAGACTGATAGCCAGAAACCGGTCCTTGGAGGTTTGATTCCGGTCTAGGAAAGACATGGCTTGGTAGTTCGGGCTGGACTGTTCCCATGAGGCACAGGGTCAAGGCTGATTTGCATATAGCCATTGTCTGACCTAAGGTGGTGTGGAGTGCAAAACAAACAATGGATTTAGGCCCAGATCTGTGTACTGGGGTGAATGTAAGACATTGTTCTGCATTCTGTCCATCAACTGTGTTTTTTGCAATTTTCACCCTGAGTGGGCTGGGTATGCTCAGACGTGAGTCCCAGGCTCTCCACATCACTGGAGTCAAGCTATCCAGGCTGAAGAAGGCTGATAGCCAGAAACCGGTCTTTGGATGCTTGATTCCCGCCTAGGAAAGGCATGGCTTGGTAGTTCGGGCTGGACTGTTCCCATGAGGCACAGGGTCAAGGCTGATTTGCATATAGCCATTGTCTGACCTAGGGTGGTGTGGAGTGCAAAAAAACGATGGATTTAGGCCCAGATCTTTGTACTGGGGTGAATGTAAGACATTGTTCTGCATTCTGTCCATCAACTGTGTTTTTTGCAAGTTTCACCCCGAGTGGGCTGGCTATGCTCAGACGACGTGAGTCCCAGGCTCTCCACATCACTGGAGTCAAGCAATCCAGGCTGAAGAAGGCTGATAGCCAGAAACCGGTCCTTGGATGCTTGATTCCGGTCTAGGAAAGACATGGCTTGGTAGTTCGGGCTGGACTGTTCCCATGAGGCACAGGGTCAAGGCTGATTTGCAAATAGCCATTGTCTGACCTAGGGTGGTTGGGAGTGCAAAAACACAATGGATTTAGGCCCAGATCTTTGTACTGGGGTGAATGTAAGACATTGTTCTGCATTCTGTCCACCAACTGTGTTTTTTGCAATTTTCACCCCGAGTGGGCTGGCTATGCTCAGAAGTGAGTCCCAGGCTCTCCACATCACTGGAGTCAAGCTATCCAGGCTGAAGAAGGCTGATAGCCAGAAACCGGTCCTTGGATGCTTGATTCCGGTCTAGGAAAGACATGGCTTGGTAGTTCGGGCTGGACTGTTCCAATGAGGCACAGGGTCGAGGCTGATTTCCATATAGCCATTGTCTGACCTAGGGTAGTGTGGAGTGCAAAAAAACGATGGATTTAGGCCCAGATCTTTGTACTGGGGTGAATGTAAGACATTGTTCTGCATTCTGTCCATCAACTGCGTTTTTTGCAGTTTCCGCCAAAGGTCATCTGACAGAGCTTCCCAGAGACCTATAGCCTCTAAGTGGATCTCCCGCAGTCCACGAGCTTGCCACAATATTGCCCACTCCTGGATTTTTCCTTCAAGTTTGGTTGTCCATTTTTTTCTCTCTGAAACGTTCATTCCATGTCGATTCTCCCATCACTTTCTGGAGGTCAGCTGATTCCATTCCTAGGTTAAATATTGCACATAGATGCCTATGGTCGATTTCCCCATAGTCGTTGACCATTAAAGTCGTTCAGCTTATCGGACGATTTCTCATTGATCAAAATATAGTCAATAGTAGATACAATCCTAAATGATGGTTTGGGGCACCACAAGGTTGATCGTAGTTTCTTCAAGAAGTGAGTTGAGCAAAGTTTGACATTTTTAAAAAGAGAGAGCAAAAGGCCCACCTTGTGCCCTTTGTTTTGCTTGCCAGGGGCCCTTTCCAAGCCTCTCAAAATAAAATCCCTTGCAATGATTACATTATAATGCTCATATTTAATTAATATTTCCTCCAGTGTGGTGATGAGTAATTCCATACTGCAGTCACAACCCAAGCTGACCCTGTTTGTTGTCACCTGGGCCGCCATTGATGTTGACCAGGCTGGTTGTTGTAGGTCCACCTGGTCCACCTGGTCCACCTGGTCCATGTGGTCCCTGCCCTGTTGCGTCTCACCATCTCTTGCTCTTTCTTCAGTCTTTTCTTTGTTTGCCAGTCTACCCTGGCTCTTAATCTGTTTAAAGTTAAAAATCTGGTAAAGTGGCAGTGAGCTGCTATTCTCTCCGGGTCTGTGACTGTTCAGCATTGCAGGCAGGATCTATCTTCTTTTCATTTTTGAACTCTTCAGGTGTTTTTCTTCAGCTTTTTCTTCACTCTCCTTGTTAGGGGGGCTTCTGATCTGACTCCTAATTCCCCCTCAAGGGTCGCTTTCTGTTCTTCGGCTTCCTTTGTGTCTGGGCTTGCCGGACTTTCCTCAATGTCGCTCTTTATCCGGGTGCCAGGGTCTCTAGGCTATTGCGCTCATTTTCTCTGGCTTTTGCTTCCGAGTTCCTCGCTCGGCTGGGTTCTCCATTGGTCACGGTGTGTTTTTTCCCTTTGCCAGTGATTCAAATGTTTCAGATGTCTTTGATAAGTCACCTCTTCTCTTAGTTAGTGCTACTATGTCCCCCAGTATTTACTGCATCTCAGCCCACTTATCTATTATATCAGCACATGAGCTTGTACGAGCTATCATTGCTTGATTGTAGTTGATTGTTGCCTCCAATTCTTCTAGCTTGTGGCCCTGGTTCACCGGACATTGGGCTATTGATTGAAGATGGTCAACTTGGACCTCCATTTTGGTTGATTGCCATATCAGAGCCTTGGCTATCGACTTTTGTGCTTCTCTGATGGTTATCAAATGAGGGTGTCTTCTTGCTCATCATGATCTTCCTATCCTGTGGCTGCGGATAACCCTGCTCGATCTTTTGCCTGGTTTCTTACTGAGTCCCCTCTCCCAAAGAGGTTGGGGCTGAGGTCCAAAGTCCTTTCTGTTGTTTGCTCTAGTTCTTGTAAAAAGGAATCAGTGAGGTCTCCTGACTCTTGCGAATCGAGTTGTCGGCGTCCAATTATGGAGGCCTTTGTAGTTGATCGCGAGATAGCTCGGGGGCTGGTACGTGCCATATCTTTACCCCCAATAACCTCAGGCACGCACTCCTCCTGATGCAAATTAATCAATGCTTTGATCAGTAAGGGGCTGTCTGTCGCATCTGTAGGCTTCCTAATGGTATCTATGACTGTTATGTGCCTCCTGAGGTCAGTATCACTGATCCTTTCATTGTGTAGTTTACTGTTCTCCCCTACTTCCTCCACTTTACACCTGCTAGAAAGGGGCTGATTTGGTCCTTCCGGTACCCATGCATTCTGCACCCGGTCCTGGCCCCCTTTGTCGGGCAACAGGTGGATCCCTTCCCCAAGAGGGCAATTTTTGCTGTGGGGTATCTCGATGTGTCCCTCGCATGGCCCCATTGTTTGGGGTTTGCTCGCTGTGGTCTCAACGGCCCTTCTGGGAGACATCCCCTGGGGGTGGCGGACAGCCCGGTGCCTGAAAATAATGAGTAATAAGCCCTTGTTGGGGGGGCTGTAGTGTAGGGGGGGCTCGCTAGGTTTGACTCTTGTCTCAAGTTCTGAGCCGTATTTCTTGTGACCCTCGTTGTATGATATTTGAGGGCGTTTTAATCAGGATCCATCCTCTTTAGATTAGTCGGGTTTCCCTTGAGCATTTTCCTTCCGCACAAAGGAGAGGGTGTTTGGGAATTAAAGAATTGGGGAATTGACTCTCTTTGCTTTTTAGTCTGTCGCTGTGCACTCTCTTCTGTGTGTGCTGATTTGGCCGTGCTCCTTGCCCCACAGTGCTATGCCAAATAGTGATACTCCTTAAATCACCCCTGTAGGAGAGTAGGGTCTGCTATCCTATGGTCACCCCAAATTTTTGCTTTTTGCTTCACTGGTTTCTGACTTAATGTGGCTGTGGGCCTGCTAATCAGACCCACAGCCTGCTGTTCTCTCTCTAAATTACTGCCAATGCACTCTAGGTGCATTACGAATTGGAACTGGTTCACCTTATGAGCCCCTGTAATAGTGCACCCTAGGTGCCCAGGGCATAGGTGTATCCAAGGCCTACCAGGGGCTGCAGCACGTATTGTGCCACCCCTGGCCTGGCCTCCATATTTGACACAACTGGCTGATCACTCAGCTGGGGTAAGTCGGTGTAACCACCTCTTACTTAGGTACAGTATGTCTGTGCCTAACCCTAAACTGGACACATATGTTCCTATCAGCCACTCCTATGGAAGGCCTCATCAATCCTGGAGGCAGAGTGCTTGGAAATATGTGAGATGGTGCTCTGGCATGAGCTGAGCCTGTCTGCAGCTGTCGGGAACCACTCCCTAAGCTGTTCCGGGATATTGCCATACCATATACTCTTAAGTGCATTATAATCCTCGCGGTTAAATGCTATCTTTGGTTTGGCTTTATCAAAACATGTCGAGTAAGGTGTCATACGAATTGGAATACTATCCCCTCGCCAATTCTGGCGACGGGGATAGCATTCCACCCTTCTAGAGGGATACGACATGTGTGTAACCCTAACCCCGGTTAAAGTTAAACAGAGCCTCAGCTTCACAAAATGGACGCTGCCACCACAGACACAAGTCTGGCCTCCTGCTGCTGACCGAAACTCGGCAGATGGTGGCCTGGACAAAGGGTTTCCTGCCTTGGGAGGTGCGAGCACCACCCCAGACAGGATTTTGTGTATTGGGTAGGACAGGGCTGAATAGAATCAGACATGCCCGGGGCACACAAGGTGTCCCCGTGCATAGGCCAGCCCAAACCGGTTCTGGGGCCTTCCAGCCCCAGTCCTGGCGCGGAGCTGGACAAAGGAAAGGGGGTGTAACCGCCCCCCTTCCTGGTTCCTCCCAGAGGAGGGACCTAGTAGGTGATCCACCCCCTAGATTGGAATAAGAGGGGGAGCAGTGCCATTGCACAGCAGATCATCCCGAAATCAACTTAAAACTAAGAAGAAGACTGGACTTCGACATTCTGCTGCACAGAAGACTGAAGAAGAATCTCCCTTGTGGCCAAGGAGTGACCACCCTGTGAACACAGGCACCAACCAGCAACTCGACGTCTGCTTTGCCGCCGCCTCCCGCCGGAGCCCGAGCCCAGAGCCCGACAAGAACCAGATTCCCAGACCTCTCAGAGCCCGATCCACAGTCCCTGCAAAGAAGGGACCCGTGGAGGCACCGAGTGACGTGGGACCGGACCTCTTGGAAGACACTCGTAAAGCTGACTGCGCAGCTTCTGAGGCATCCTCGACGTTGTGCTTTGGGGACTGAGAACCCCCACCACCGAGCAGCCCTTGCACCGAAGATCAGCCCCCCAGCATCTCCACGATCTGCGTGGGGCCCTTTTGCACTGTGCCACTTGACGCGCCATCCCGGCCACTAGCCACGCGGCCAGCGGCCATCTTGGCGACGAACCCGAAGATTTAAACAGCAGGTCTGGTTGCTCCAGACCTACCCAAGCTCCTGTGAAAAGGAGCACTCGCTCTGACCTTGCTGGTCCGAGTGAACAGCATCTTTCAACTTCTGCGTGGCTTGCATTTGCCAAGGCCTGTTTGCTCCGATCAGGTCGCCGACACCGCCAACAGCGAGAAGCCTACGTGGGACAGCTCGTGACCGACTCCTGGACGTCCTCGACCCCGGGTATCCACGTGGCTGCAGAAAGAAGCTACCCGACAACGCCTGTTTGCACCCGACATCGCCTGGTTCCAATCTGGTTCCACGGTAGTCACTGGCTAGTGACTTTGAACACTGTCCCCTCTGCTTTCAGGTCTTCAACTCTTCAGATCCACCCTTGGATCCACCGGAACTCTTCTCATCGAGCCGCCTGCAGCATCTTCAGCTCCAAGCACCATCGACCAGCGTGACGAAACCCGACACATCTTCGACCCTGTGCACCCGCTTCCTGTGGGTGAGGTAACTCAGCTCCGCCGGTGCCCCTGCACTGGTACGCATCCCAAGGGCCTGTGTTGTAAGTTTCAGCTCCGTAGGTCACTCGGAAGGTTCCTAACTTTCTAACTTTGTGCTTTTTACGCACCATAGACTTTGTATTGTAAAGTGCGTGCACTTTGAACACTGCACCCGAGTCCCGTGGGCCTTTCCCGACTTAGTTATTTCCAGTCTCGAATAGCTCCAGCGATTCCCAAGGCCCTAGGCCTCTTCACTTTCCCCCTGGTATCTCTTATACCACTTATTTAGTATATGGTTTAGGTGGCCCCTAGGGCTCATCCATATTGTGCAACTTTTGTGTATTTTAAACTGTCTTGTGATTTAACGCTTGTGCTTCTGTGCTCATAAAGAGTCCAGGGGATTTTAATAGTTAATAAATCAATATATATTTTCAATATATATCTGTGTGGTGTCCCTTTCATTTGGTATTCAAGGGGGTTGTGTATGGTATAACAGCTGGCTTCACATGCCTTTCAGAGTTTAGCCTAAGACTGCTTTGTCCACGTTACCACTAGGATAACTGGTCTACAAGGTTGAATTACAACCATCATCATAAGGGTTGCTTGGCATGGTACAAAGTGATCACTAGAACTAGTGAGCATTATATACCAGGCCAACTTCTCACATTGGTGAGCAGCGGATTGGGATCTGAGCTTGCTGTTGTTTTACCATTACAATCTTTGAGATTATCATTTGAAAGATCATACAGGTACCTGCTAGGTACATATAAAACAAGACTAGTATACTTAAGTTCTACTGAACTTAGTTGTTGTAGAGCAAAGGGAGTAGCACACCCTAGCTACAACTACTAGATAGGTTTAGTAGGTAAACACCAGTGTAGGTAGATTGCAACACATCCACCCACACTAGAGCAATGTCTGGAGCAGAGGGTTCCACTGGGAATGTCTCTGTTGAGAGTGACCCTCCAAGGGCACCATCCAAATTTGCTATTTTTCCCTTTAAGGAATTAAGACAGCTTTGTGTCTTAAGGGGTCTGAAGACAGGGCCTTCCCCTACTGCAGACCACCTAAGAGAGCTTTTGGATCAGTCTGAAGCTCTAAAGACCTCTAAAGCAAACCCCACAGGGAATGCTGAAGGAGGCCATCCTTCAGAGGATGACACTGTAGACCCCCCTGCCCCTATCATCCTAGTAGATGAGGATGCCTCCATCACTGGAGCTCCTCAAGTAGATGTAGAGGAAGAGGAAGAAGAAGAGGGGGAGGAGGTGGAAAGCAGTGAGTCAGATGATGACAGAGATAGTCAGGTGCTGGTCAGTAGACTGAACCAGGCTAACTTAAGTCAACTTGGGAATGAATCAGGTAACAACCCATTCAGACCCTCAGGTGGACTTAACCAGGAGCCTAGGAGGAGAAGGATTCACTCAGGTGACTCTGACAACTCCTATGCTTCTAGAGGTTCTCATGGTCACTCCAGAAGGAGGATGACTAGCCCTCAGAGAAGGGAACATGAGACCAAATTGAGAGAATCTCAAATTAGAGAGGCTGAATTGAGAGTCCAGAGACAAGAGTTAGAGATTGCCCTGGCCCAAGAGAAACTTGCTAGAGCAAGACAGCCTAGAGAGAGTGGGGTAATAGAACCCACTGGTGGCAGCAATATCCACAAGGATAAAGACAGGTCTTTTGATAATAGAAACCTGAGTAAGATTGTGCCCCCCTACAAAGCTGGGGATGACATCCATAAATGGATTACTGCAATGGAGAGAGCCTGCAGAGTACAGCAGATCCCTCAGGAGCAGTGGGCAGCAATCTTGTGGCTCTCCTTTGAAGGTAGAGGCCGAGACAGACTCCTCACAGTTAGTGATGGGGATTCTAGAAACTACCTGGTCCTGAAGAGTGCTCTGATTGATGGGTTAGGCTTAACCACTGAACAGTACAGGTTAATGTTCAGAGATACCCAGAAGACACAGACTCAGGACTGGTCTGAATTTGTTGAGTGTGCCACTAAGGCTCTGGAGGGATGGTTGCTGGGAAGCAAGGTTACAGACTATGAAGGATTGTATAATTTGCTGATGAGAGAACAAATTTTAAATAATTGTCAGAACCAGCAGTTGCATCAACATTTGGTTGACTCAGATTTGACCTCTCCCCAAGAATTGGGAAAGAGGGCAGATAAATGGGTAAGAACCAGAGTTAAGCAAAAGAACCAGAACCAGAACCAGGGTGGTGACCAGAAGAAAACAGACCAGAAGGGTGGGGAGCAGAAAACTAAAGACCAGAAGTCTTCAACAGGGCCCCAAACTGAGACAGAGGGTGGGTCCCAAACTTCCAAGAAGAAGAAGAAAGAAGGTCAGAAGAAACCCTGGTGTAAAACTTGTAAGAACACCTCTCACTGGACAAGTGAGTGTAAAAAGGGTGGAGCCCCCAGCACTGCAGCCCCTAAGGCACCTGCACCCACTAGTACAGTTAGCAGTGTTGGTCCTCAAGCCAAGGGTTTAGTGGGAATCACTTTGGGAACTGAAGGAGATTCTGACCTAGTCAGAACTCTTACACAGGCTGTTCTGGTTTGTGAAGGGGACATAGATTTGACCCCTGACATAAGTCCCAGTAACCTGGGCAAATACAGACAGACACCTCTGATTAACAACAAAGTGGCTCAAGCTTACAGGGACACATGTGCCAGTGTCACTATGGTGACACCTAACTTTGTGGACCCTGGACAATACATGCCAGGCGATGATTACCTGGTGACCAATGCCAGCAATGTCACTACTACACATAGTGTGGCACTTGTTAACTTTTCCTGGGGAGGGGTAACTGGCCTAAAGAAAGTTGTGGTTAGTGCTGATCTCCCAGTAGAATGTTTGTTGGGCAATGACCTGGAGAACTCTCTATGGTCAGAAGTTGAGTACAGGACTCATGCAGAGATGTTAGGGATATCATCACATGTCCTTGCTGTGACCAGGTCACAGGCCAAAAAGTGCCTCTCTGAACCTCAGGTCTTGGATCCTGGAACAATGGACCAAGTACCTCCCAAGAAGAAGAACAGGAGGGTTAAGGCTGCGCCTTCCCAACTGCCTACAAGTGAGGATCAGGCTTCACAGGAAACTGATCTTGAGACCCCTGAAGGAACTGTCCCTGAAGAACTTGAACCTGATCAGGTTGAGTTTCTGGGGGCAGGGGGACCTTCTAGGGCAGACTTGGGGCAGGCTCAGTTATCCTGTCCTTCTCTTGAACCCCTCAGACAGCAGGCTGCTGCTGAGGCTGCTGGGAATGCTCAAGGTGCCCATAAAGTATATTGGGACGATGGACTCCTTTATTCAGAGGCTAGAGACCCCAAGCCTGGTGCTACCAGGAGGTTGGTTATACCTCTGCAATTTAGGGGCTTCCTACTCACCTTGGCTCATGATATTCCTTTAGCAGGACACCTAGGCCAGAACAAGACTTGGGACAGACTTGTCCCTCACTTTCACTGGCCTCACATGTCTGAAGACACCAAGGAGTTTTGTCGCTCCTGTGAAACCTGCCAAGCCAGTGGTAAAGCAGGTGGAACAACAAAGGCCCCCCTGATACCACTACCTGTGGTGGGGGTTCCCTTTGAAAGAGTGGGGATTGATATTGTTGGACCAATGGATCCCCCTACAGCATCTGGGCACAGATTCATACTGGTGGTAGTGGATCATGCCACCAGGTACCCAGAGGCAATTCCCCTTAGGACCACAACAGCTCCTGTTGTGGCCAGGGCCTTACTTGGAGTTTTCTCCAGAGTGGGGTTTCCTAAGGAGGTAATATCAGATAGAGATACCAACTTCATGTCTGGATATTTGACAGCTATGTGGAAGGAATGTGGTGTCAACTACAAGTTCACCACCCCTTATCACCCACAATGCAATGGGCTTGTTGAGAGATTTAACAAGACCCTAAAGGGCATGATTAAAGGATTACCTGAAAAGCTCAGGCGAAGATGGGACATCCTTCTGCCCTGCCTTTTGTTCGCTTACAGAGAGGTCCCTCAAAAGGGGGTTGGCTTCAGCCCCTTTGAATTGTTGTTTGGGCACCCTGTAAGAGGACCCCTGTGTCTTGTGAAGGAAGGATGGGAGTTACCTCTCAAAAAGCCTAAACAGGACATAGTGGACTATGTACTTGGTCTCCGCTCCAGGATGGCAGAGTACATGGAGAAGGCATCCAAAAACCTTGAGGCTAGCCAAGAATTACAAAAAGCTTGGCATGACCAAAAGGCTGACCTTGTTGAATTTCAGCCTGGACAGAAGGTATGGGTGTTGGAGCCAGTGGCCCCAGCAGCACTCCAAGACAAGTGGTCTGGACCCCATACAATTCTGGAAAAGAAGGGAGAGGTTACCTACTTGGTGGACCTAGGAACTCCCAGGAGCCCCCACAGGGTGCTCCATGTGAACAGATTGAAGGCATATGTCAGCAGGGCAGACATGGGCTTGCTCATGGCTACAGATGAGGGACAGGAGGAAGAGAGTGACCCTCTCCCAGACCTGCTCACTCAGAACCCTGAGGATGGCTCAGTTGATGGTGTGGCCTTAGGTGGCAGCCTCACTGAACATCAGCAACATGACTGCAGACAAGTTCTACAGGCATACAGGCATATGTTCTCATTGACACCCAGTCAGACTAACTGGTGTACACATGTGGTGGACACTGGTGACAGTCTTCCTGTAAAAAGCAAAATTTACAGGCAACCTGACCACGTCAGGGACTGTATAAAGACTGAGGTGCAAAAGATGCTGGAATTAGGTGTCATTGAGCCTTCAGAGAGCCCCTGGGCTAGCCCAGTGGTTCTGGTCCCCAAACCTCACACCAAAGATGGCAAGAGAGAGATGAGGTTCTGTGTGGATTACAGAGGACTCAATGCTGTCACCAGGACAGATGCACACCCTATTCCAAGGGCAGATGAGCTCATTGACAAGTTGGCTTCTGCCAAATATTTGAGCACATTTGACTTGACAGCTGGCTACTGGCAAATCAGGTTAGCTGAGGAGTCTAAAGCCAAGACAGCATTTTCTACCCCTAGTGGGCATTATCAGTTTGTGGTGATGCCCTTTGGTTTGAAAAATGCACCTGCCACCTTCCAAAGGTTGGTGAACCAAGTCCTCACTGGGTTGGATGACTTTTGTGCAGCTTATCTGGACGATATTGCTGTCTTTAGCTCCACCTGGGAGGATCACCTGATCCACCTGAAGGAAGTGCTTGAGGCTCTGCAGAAGGCAGGCCTCACTATCAAGGCAACAAAGTGCCAGATAGGGCAGAGCAAGGTTGTATACCTGGGCCACCTTGTAGGTGGAGGCCAAGTTCAACCACTGGAGAGTAAGATCCAGACCATCAAGGACTGGTCCCCTCCAACTACCCAGACTCAGGTCAGAGCTTTCTTGGGCCTGACTGGGTACTACAGGAAGTTTGTTAAGAACTATGGGTCCATTGTGACTCCTCTTAATGATCTGACATCCAAGAAGATGCCCAAAAAGGTTCAGTGGACAGAAATCTGTCAAAAGGCATTTGATGACCTGAAGAAGGCCATGTGCTCTGCACCTATCCTGAAGAGTCCTGACTACTCAAGAGAGTTCATTGTCCAAACAGATGCTTCTGAGTTGGGAGTGGGAGCAGTGCTTTCACAGCTTAATGTAGATGGCCAGGACCAGCCCATTGCTTTCATTAGCAGAAGGCTGACCCCCAGAGAGAAACGTTGGTCAGCTATAGAGAGGGAGGCCTTTGCTGTGGTGTGGGCCCTGAAGAAGTTGAGACCATACTTATTTGGCACTCACTTCAAGATTCAGACCGACCATAAGCCCCTCCTATGGCTTAATCAGATGAAGGGTGAAAACCCCAAACTACTCAGGTGGTCCATTTCCCTACAGGGGATGGACTTTACAGTGGAGCACCGCCCAGGGACTGACCATGGCAACGCAGATGGTCTCTCCAGGTACTTCCACTTAGAACATGAAGACACAACTGGTCAAGGTTAGTCTAATGTCCCTGCGTTTGGGGGGGGGTTATGTAGGAGAGTAGGGTCTGCTATCCTATGGTCACCCCAAATTTTTGCTTTTTGCTTCACTGGTTTCTGACTTAATGTGGCTGTGGGCCTGCTAATCAGACCCACAGCCTGCTGTTCTCTCTCTAAATTACTGCCAATGCACTCTAGGTGCATTACGAATTGGAACTGGTTCACCTTATGAGCCCCTGTAATAGTGCACCCTAGGTGCCCAGGGCATAGGTGTATCCAAGGCCTACCAGGGGCTGCAGCACGTATTGTGCCACCCCTGGCCTGGCCTCCATATTTGACACAACTGGCTGATCACTCAGCTGGGGTAAGTCGGTGTAACCACCTCTTACTTAGGTACAGTATGTCTGTGCCTAACCCTAAACTGGACACATATGTTCCTATCAGCCACTCCTATGGAAGGCCTCATCAATCCTGGAGGCAGAGTGCTTGGAAATATGTGAGATGGTGCTCTGGCATGAGCTGAGCCTGTCTGCAGCTGTCGGGAACCACTCCCTAAGCTGTTCCGGGATATTGCCATACCATATACTCTTAAGTGCATTATAATCCTCGCGGTTAAATGCTATCTTTGGTTTGGCTTTATCAAAACATGTCGAGTAAGGTGTCATACGAATTGGAATACTATCCCCTCGCCAATTCTGGCGACGGGGATAGCATTCCACCCTTCTAGAGGGATACGACATGTGTGTAACCCTAACCCCGGTTAAAGTTAAACAGAGCCTCAGCTTCACAAAATGGACGCTGCCACCACAGACACAAGTCTGGCCTCCTGCTGCTGACCGAAACTCGGCAGATGGTGGCCTGGACAAAGGGTTTCCTGCCTTGGGAGGTGCGAGCACCACCCCAGACAGGATTTTGTGTATTGGGTAGGACAGGGCTGAATAGAATCAGACATGCCCGGGGCACACAAGGTGTCCCCGTGCATAGGCCAGCCCAAACCGGTTCTGGGGCCTTCCAGCCCCAGTCCTGGCGCGGAGCTGGACAAAGGAAAGGGGGTGTAACCGCCCCCCTTCCTGGTTCCTCCCAGAGGAGGGACCTAGTAGGTGATCCACCCCCTAGATTGGAATAAGAGGGGGAGCAGTGCCATTGCACAGCAGATCATCCCGAAATCAACTTAAAACTAAGAAGAAGACTGGACTTCGACATTCTGCTGCACAGAAGACTGAAGAAGAATCTCCCTTGTGGCCAAGGAGTGACCACCCTGTGAACACAGGCACCAACCAGCAACTCGACGTCTGCTTTGCCGCCGCCTCCCGCCGGAGCCCGAGCCCAGAGCCCGACAAGAACCAGATTCCCAGACCTCTCAGAGCCCGATCCACAGTCCCTGCAAAGAAGGGACCCGTGGAGGCACCGAGTGACGTGGGACCGGACCTCTTGGAAGACACTCGTAAAGCTGACTGCGCAGCTTCTGAGGCATCCTCGACGTTGTGCTTTGGGGACTGAGAACCCCCACCACCGAGCAGCCCTTGCACCGAAGATCAGCCCCCCAGCATCTCCACGATCTGCGTGGGGCCCTTTTGCACTGTGCCACTTGACGCGCCATCCCGGCCACTAGCCACGCGGCCAGCGGCCATCTTGGCGACGAACCCGAAGATTTAAACAGCAGGTCTGGTTGCTCCAGACCTACCCAAGCTCCTGTGAAAAGGAGCACTCGCTCTGACCTTGCTGGTCCGAGTGAACAGCATCTTTCAACTTCTGCGTGGCTTGCATTTGCCAAGGCCTGTTTGCTCCGATCAGGTCGCCGACACCGCCAACAGCGAGAAGCCTACGTGGGACAGCTCGTGACCGACTCCTGGACGTCCTCGACCCCGGGTATCCACGTGGCTGCAGAAAGAAGCTACCCGACAACGCCTGTTTGCACCCGACATCGCCTGGTTCCAATCTGGTTCCACGGTAGTCACTGGCTAGTGACTTTGAACACTGTCCCCTCTGCTTTCAGGTCTTCAACTCTTCAGATCCACCCTTGGATCCACCGGAACTCTTCTCATCGAGCCGCCTGCAGCATCTTCAGCTCCAAGCACCATCGACCAGCGTGACGAAACCCGACACATCTTCGACCCTGTGCACCCGCTTCCTGTGGGTGAGGTAACTCAGCTCCGCCGGTGCCCCTGCACTGGTACGCATCCCAAGGGCCTGTGTTGTAAGTTTCAGCTCCGTAGGTCACTCGGAAGGTTCCTAACTTTCTAACTTTGTGCTTTTTACGCACCATAGACTTTGTATTGTAAAGTGCGTGCACTTTGAACACTGCACCCGAGTCCCGTGGGCCTTTCCCGACTTAGTTATTTCCAGTCTCGAATAGCTCCAGCGATTCCCAAGGCCCTAGGCCTCTTCACTTTCCCCCTGGTATCTCTTATACCACTTATTTAGTATATGGTTTAGGTGGCCCCTAGGGCTCATCCATATTGTGCAACTTTTGTGTATTTTAAACTGTCTTGTGATTTAACGCTTGTGCTTCTGTGCTCATAAAGAGTCCAGGGGATTTTAATAGTTAATAAATCAATATATATTTTCAATATATATCTGTGTGGTGTCCCTTTCATTTGGTATTCAAGGGGGTTGTGTATGGTATAACAGCTGGCTTCACATGCCTTTCAGAGTTTAGCCTAAGACTGCTTTGTCCACGTTACCACTAGGATAACTGGTCTACAAGGTTGAATTACAACCATCATCATAAGGGTTGCTTGGCATGGTACAAAGTGATCACTAGAACTAGTGAGCATTATATACCAGGCCAACTTCTCACAACCCCCCTGCAGCCCCTCTCTGTTATCTCACTCGTTTCACACTGAACTCACCCCTGGAAGCCTGATGTCCTATAGCAGGCGTCCTATAGCAGGCTTCTCCAGCCAAATTTAGCCTTATTATAGGGTGGTTGTTCAGTTTCTCACTCCTCACATCTCCCTTGTCTTGGCTCCCATAAGGGAGTCACGTGGTCTCAGATGAGCCCTTGCTGGGGGCCACTGGCTTGGAGGTCTTTAAAAGTCATGGGGGCCCACAAGGGGGGACGAGTGGAAAGTAAGCTGCAGCCAGCAGGCAGCAGGCAGGTGTCAGCTGAGAAGCTCTTTTCTTTTCGGGGGGGGGGGGGCGTGAGTTGTGCTGAACTGAAGAGCTAGAAGATGTTTGGCAACCTCCAGTCCATTGAGCGTTCCTTATGTACGCCGGTTATGCCCAAACGCGGAGACCAAAATCAGCACCCGGGTTTTGTGACCGAATGCCTTAGAACTTAAGTTGGAGCGAGCGGGGCACACAGAGGTACCGCAAGCCCGACCCGACCTAGCTTCCGCATTTCTTCCCGGGCTCGCACTTCGCGGCCACTTCTGATGGCTGCCGTGCTCGCTCTCCCCTCTCTGCTCTGCTCTGCTCACCATGGGACCCCCATCTGGCTCTGTGATTTTTGGTGGTCTCTTACAATGGTAGCACAGTAGTAGCACTTGGTAGGAGACTCACAGCTCAGCACTCTGCTCCACTGCTCGGGCTGCTAGCCCCCGCCTGACCTTATGTCTGACATTCGCCGGAACTGACTCTCCTTCCACCGAAGGCGTAGTGATTTGCCTGTAATCACAGGATGTTGGGCTGGCGCTGGGACTCGAACCTGAATAACCAGTTCCAAAGTCAGCAGCTCTGAGCCCAGCCCCACTTGCAACTGAATAGCGTGTGCACTGCCTCCACTCATAGGACCTAACATCCCACAGTGTCAGTGCCTCCAGCTTGGAGACAGGGGAGGCTGTAAATCACATGCACTTCAAAGCCACTGTCTAGAAGCTTTTCCCATCTTCCAGAGCCAGGCAACCAGAGTATATAAATAGGACTTCAGAGAGCAACTCTTCAGTACACTTCTGGACCGATGGATACTCTGCCAGGAAGAAGGACATCTGTGCTTCTGGGAGGACTGCCACTCGGCTGGTCTGCTGCTCTGAATGACTGCTGCCCTTCTGACTTGCTGCCCTGTTACACTGCTGCTCTGCTACCTTCTACCTGGGTACAAGGACTGTATTTTCATCTGTCCCAGGCCCTGCAAAGTGACTCAGAGGGGCTAGTTTACTGGCTCTTCTTCTGAGCCACAAGGACACCGAAGGCTTCCTCCATCTAGAGCCCACACCTGGACCCAGCCTGATTGAGTCCTGGCCATCCTAGTGGTGCTCTTCCAGTCTTGGACTCTTAGAGGTAGTGTTAAACGTGCCCAGATGGCCAAACCCTGTACCTTCTGCAGCACCCCTTCTAGACCTTGTAATTTTCCAGAATCCTTCATTAAGGAAATCAGACTCACATTCCCCATGGCATGTCTCATCATCATGAACAGTGGGTTTATCAATGTATCTTGCAGACAACCTTCCACATGCTGTAAGTCGCTCCGTCATATGGTTCAGAAAACCTACGTATGGCATGCACTACTTCTGCAGTAATATTTTAAAAGGTCATCTAATCCCATATTAGAACATATGTCTCTTATCTGTTTTCCCAAAATACTGTCTAGGTATATGTACTGGTATTATCTGAAAAAGATACGGTAGAATAGGGTATAGATTCTTCTTACAGGGGACAGTTTTTTCATTGTTGACCAATGTTATTATACACTTCATCCCTTCGATAAAATTACTGTCAAAAAGGTATTTATTAAACATTCTGCTACATATACTAGGGTTAACGTGCTATTGTATTCTTAGGGATAATGTGGACAATCCGTCAATCATGAAACTAAGTAGCAGATAAAGCACTGTCTTATCCCAGAAATCATTTAGAACTTCCCAACAGTTCAGTATTGATGGCAATCAGTGTAACAGTGAGGTTGAGATGTACACAGGCCGGATTGGCCGTAGCAGGCATCAGGCATTTCCCCAGGAGGTTGGGGGCCAGTTTTGCAGCAGTGGGGGCCGGTTTGGTTACTGGGGGTCGGGGGGGGGGGGGGGGGGTTGCAGCACAGTAACGAAGACAGCACTGTTTCATACTTGCACTTCCCCCAATCCCCCACCTAACCCCCGGGAGGGCCCTAGTATGACAACATTTCCAGTTTTGCGGTGGGTTACTAGTCTAACTTTAGATGTACAGCAACAAATCTTCAACATATGAGGATGCTATATGTGAAATTTAGGATACCTGAAACTATAACTCCGAAGCCTATGGCTCAATATACATGCCGATGGATCAGAAAAGAGGCAAACGTGCCAAGTGCCGGTCAAAGTGATATGGCCTCTGATACCATTTAATTTTCTGAATATGTACAGTTGAGGCAAGTAGATGCTAATTAAAGCTTCAAGCAATTATTGAAGACTGGCAGTCAGCAATGCAACATATCCAATTAGATATTCTTCTGAAGTGTGTTCCTGTTAGATTGTTTCTAGTGGTTGCTGCTTTTAGAGGGACACTGGTAGGACATTTCCCTAAACCCTGTAGCGCCAAACTGTCTGAGCTTAGCAAGGAAAAAGTAATGATGAAAAGTTACAGTTGTATGAATTCCCTGGACACAGGATATAAAAACACATCTTCTAAATTATGTAAAAGGTTGTAGATGTGGCAGTGTTAAGCTTTGTGTATGTTTTATTTTGCAAGAAAAGATACAAATGCATAGCAAAGCTGTACAAGACATAGATGTCTAATCCAACATTTAAATGACAATATTGCAGATTTTCTCTTAGAACAATCTTTGAGACAATAGACAGTCTAAGCAGAAAAATACCTTACTCAAATAATATATTTTTTTCACATCCAAATTTGCAGAGAATGCTTTACATATAAAGTGCTCATCAGATAATCCTTGAAAAGACCTTAGTTATTATTCTAAAACTTTGTGATTATTGATAAGGTGCATTCTGAGTAATGTGTATAATAAAGTTGATTGTTAGAATGCCATTAGTCTAAATGATTCTGGTGTGACTTTTAGAAAGTATGTTGCTAACATTTTCAATATCTCTCAGGAGGGCACATTTTTGCCAAGTAATTTTATATCACGCGTCCCAAAAAACGGGGCTATCCACAAAGGTAACTTACACTTGTGAGTAGTTTTGTGCAGGTAATTTACTCTTACACTTTGATTAACTTTACTACTTTTGGCTATGCACAATATCTGACTGTCAAATTACTGAAAAGTGGGCACTTGCATGTCTTCACCCATGAAAAGGAGGTGGAGCCAAACGTTTGAGTGAGCATTAATAATGCCAAATAAGAAACAGAAGTACGTTCACCTCCTCACGTGGCCAACCACTGATCCTGCAACATTCTCCAATAGAAAATAATGGAGATAGGTACTTAAAATAAACCTGCATAACAAATAATGTTAAAGTAAATAAACTGATGTAAAATAGGTTAAAAAAAATCACATTTTATGTCAAAATAAACATATAAAAAGAGAACATATTTATTATTTCGTTATAAGTTATTTAAACCTCTTTAAATTTAAAAATTAATGCAAGATTAAGTTTTAATAAAATATAATTTAATTGCCCCTAATAATTCTATACATCAATTTTAATCATTATTAATGCATTTTATTTTACTTTAGGTAGGAATAAAAAAAACAATTTTAGACTTCAGAAAAGCTATTTGATTGTAATATATATTTTAACTAATTAAATATTTATTTTAAAATTAAGTTAATAGTGCTCTAGCTTTTTTCTTTTGTTCTACATTTTAATTAATTATATAAAGTTTCTTTACAATAATAGTTAAGATAAAAACGTTTTACTAACTTTTTCTACGTTTAATAAAATGTTTTATTATTTCCTATACTTTAACATTCGAAATCTTCACCACAACTGCTTCGTCTGCCAGTGATATTTTAGGGAAAAGTTCAATACCAATACTTATCTCGACAAAAAAGCGTTACTCACTCATAACATTTAACCTTCAGAATGGGGTTACAAAAACAAAGTGAAATATGTGGTACATTAGGTTGCTAAATGCTACCTGTAGAAAAAGCTGTGCTAAGAGGTTTCAAAACAATTCATTTAGCCATAGCCAAAGGCCTGTTTTGATTTCCACGGGCTGTCTGTAATAAATGGGCGTCTCATACATCAGTCAGACTAAAGTTCTTTGAAATCTTTGTGAAAATACTATACTTGGCACTCAGACGCACAACTTTAAGTACTTACAACTGAAAGTACAACCAAGAGCCACTAAATGTTCCATAGATCGCAGTCACCTAACTAAACGCACACAGCGATGCACTATGGAAGACAGGGAGCTCCGCCCTCCAGCTCTGCAAAAATAATACCTCGACTTCACACAATAAACGTGACTAATTGTGCTATTATTAGCTCAAACCTATTACCGGGCACGAGGCAGTGGGAGGTGACAGACGCGGTTGCACAATAATGCCTGAGTCATCCATAAGATTTCACCGACCGGAGACAAATGGACATTCCTACCTCAACTCGGGGCCCCAGCCCTTCCGGCACTAGTGTCACTGGCTGACAGGCATTGGGTATCCTTCACTGTTCGGAATAATCGACAGCTAAACATTGCCCTTGGCAGCTGTGGTTAACTGGAAGCATTGCAAGGCCTTGGCTTTAATGGGAGCATGCCGGTCTTGCACTGCTCCGATGGAATGGAAGGATGGTCAGTCTTGCACTGCTCTGATTGATTGGAAGCATGCCCTGTCAGGCACTGCTCTGATTGATTGGAAGCATGCCCTGTCAGGCACTGCTCTGATTGATTGGAAGCCATGCCCTGTCTTGCATTGCTCTGATTGATTGGAAGCCATGCCCTGTCTTGCATTGCTCTGATTGATTGGAAGCCATGCCCTGTCTTGCGTTGCTCTGACTGATTGGACGCATACCCTGTCAGGCACTGCTCTGATTGATTGGAAGCCATGCCCTGTCTTGCACTGCTCTGATTGATTGGAAGCATACCCTGTCAGGCACTGCTCTGATTGATTGGAAGCCATGCCCTGTCTTGCACTGCTCTGATTGATTGGAAGCCATGCCCTGACTTACGCCGCTCTGATTGATTGGAAGCATACCCTGTCTGAACTGCTCTTATTTCTTGGAAGCATACCCTGTCTGAACTGCTCTGATTGATTGGAAGCGTGCTCTGTCATGCACTGCTCTGAATGGTGGGGAGCAGGTTCCTTCTAGTCAGTTCTACAGCCCCTAGTTCCTTGAGGCATTCTTCTGGGCTCCAGGTCTCTCTCCAGCAAGTTATCATGCTGGACCCTCTTGTAGTCAGGAGTCCTTCTGTTTTTTGCATCCTTGAGACAGGTAACCAAGAGGACAACCATTTGAACCATAGAGAGTAGTTCCCGTCTCTGGCTGCCAGCACCATTCAAGAGTCCCCTTCTTCCAGCAGGAGTCAGAAATCTTCTTTCAGCAAATACTTTTTCTTCAGGTGGAGTCTTCCCATGTCCAGGATTATTCTGAAGAGGTGGTAGTTGAGGTGTTGGAGAAATTCTACCACTCAATCCCAACTAATTTTCAGTAGTGCCCACCTCCTTTTGTGTCACTTTGCCTCCCACTTATTGTTGAATTACCAACAAACCCCTGTTTCAAGATGGCTGAACCCAGCTGGCACCAAGCAGGGCTGTCTTCAGCTCCTTAGCCACTGCCCTATTTAGATGAGCTGTCCTCATATCTGGTTCTCTCCCCTACTGCGACTCGAGCCTGGCTGTCTGGGAGGGATCTGGCAATACGGAGAAGTCTATCCTGACATCGCAAAGTCAAAAGAGGTGGTGGTGAAGATGCCCTTTGTTATGCCAACTGTTCCTGCCCACTTCCTGTCCACTCCTAGATAGCAAATCCTCACTAAGTGGTCAGCAGATAACACTAATTTGCCCTTCGTGGACTCAGAGTCAGCCTATTTCCCTTTCAGCTCCATTAACTCTCGCAACCAAGGATTTGCATTCCAATTCTCAAGATGTGACGATTGGCAGGACTGGTTTTAAGTCAGGTCTGGCTCAGGCAGCCTAAAATACATTCTTAAAAAGATCCACACTGCTGAATATAAAAGTGCTACGCTCTCTAAAATGAATCAAACTGACAGAACAAAACATTTATTGTGTGTCAAATGTGTGTTTCATAAATCTGAGTTTTAAAGATAACAGCTTTATCAGAGAATAAACTTTGACTGCGTGACCTTAGTACTCTGAGACCCAAAGTCATAAAATTGGGTACTTTGATATTAACTGAGTTTGCAGCTGTATCTACCTTCTATGGTCTAGGGACAAGAGGTGTTACCCGCCTCAAGGATTGCCAAGTTGCCCCTAACCCTCAAAACCCCAAGTGAACCGGTCTGACATTGGTGGCAAGCAGTAATGGACCAAGAATTCAGACTCCAGAGCACACTATTTAATTAACAATAAAGCCTAGATCATTTGCTTTAAGCTTCAGGTGAAACAGCAGATAGCCACTGCTTTGACTAAACTGAGTGACAAACTGTGACCACCTGCCGGTGAGAATCCTTTCAAGTCAGGTAGGATTAGTATAAAGGGTGACCACGCAAAGCACAAGAGATGGAAGGAGGAAACACTTGACCAGTGTGGAGACTCAGCATGTGTAATCCCCCTTAGAAAAATACTGTGTGTCACCTGCTATTAGCTTTCAAGGTCTCCTGCATCACATTCATCATCCCACATTCACAGCTGCTTGGAAAGGTAGAATCACAAAAAACTCACAAGCATAGAGAGTATCAGAGAGAGAAATTCACACTAGAAGACCAATAACACTGAAAATAAGTCAGAACACAAGAGATGTAGCATATTTGAAAGGTCAAGAAGACATAAAGCAAAAGTAGAAAGGCACATTTTGTATGTGTTGTGCCACACTCCTATGTCAAGCACAATAAAACTTTAAAAAAACATTAGTATGAAATGATGTGTGCTGCTGAAGACATTATACATCTGTTGGTGCCAGTCCTGTCTTTGTAGGTTGTGCCCTTGCTGTTGCAGAGAACATTGGGAACATCTATGCCACTGCACCAGCACAGCTGTGATTATTAAGAAATCATTGATTACCATCCTTGCCATACTTTGATAATGTATGGTACCTGTTGTGAGTATACAGAATGTATGTTATTTACCTAGAACACAAATAAGAAACTACAAACCTTGCTCGATGACATGAACCTTGATACATTTGAAAGCAAACTTTTACTGAATGCTAAGACACTAGGATTGACCCTGGACACTAACTTCACCCTCAAGGAACACACTCACCACATTGCCAAAAAACAGAGATGGCCTGGTACCAACTCTCACTTATAAAGAAAATGAAAATGTTTCTTTCGGAAAGTACTTCAAACCTGCTGTTCAAACCCTCGTACTCTCACATCAGGATGGCTGTAATGCCCTGCTACCTGGTGTCCCAGGTTTCACACTGGCACCCAACAAGGGCATTCTATATGTAGTAGCATGCCTCATCGAGGGCCTCAAGAAATATGATTACATTACTCCCATCCTGGTGGAACTCCATTGGCTCCCCTTGACATCCCACAACATCTCCAAAACCAGCAGTTTAATTTACAAAACCATCACAATGAGCAACCCTGATTATCTTACAGACAAGCTCAGGATCTTAGGCACTTCTGAGCAAACATGCAGCCAGGAAATCATCAGACTATAGACTAAGAAGTGCAAAAAAGACAAAACAAGAAAATAAGGCAGCAGGCTTTTTCCATCTATACACCTAGGTTCTGAAACAACATCTCTATATCCATCAAGACACCAGAAATCTGCTCCAAACTAGGATAGAGCTGAATACTCGTCTCTTTAAAGAACACTACATCACAAAGCATAAACCATTCACAGCCCAGCTACTTCTCCTATCACTTGTTGACTTTCTGCTTGCCTTTGACCTTGTACAACATTCCACTATCTTTTTACTAGGATTGTCCTATAGAAATTTCACATTAATACTGCTGTTAGAAGATACATACATTAATACTGCTGTCACTGCATTAAGTGGGTTTTGTGTGCCACCCTTTTTTAGGTCATAATATTGTCCATTGCTCTATTCATCTCGCTAAAATGGCGCTGCAAACACAACTGTTCTGTGTATCTGTACAATGTTGTGATTGGCAACATGACTTGAATGCTAAAACTTAAAGGAAACTGGGTTACTAGTTGAGGGACATGAGACCCTAGTCAAACAGCAACCACAATTCCTGTAATGATGAAACACAAGCAAATCCCAAATTAATCTGTTATTAACCCTCTGGTACCTTGGCACAAAAGCAGTCAGGCTTAATTTAGGGGCAAGATGCAACATTTTATTTAGCAATTAAATAGTGATAAAGTGAAAACACAACACAAAACAATACCACACCAACTTACAAAAAAAGAGAAAAATGTAATAAATTATTTGAGACCAAAAAAGACAAAAATCAAATCAGTAGACCCAGAGATACGCAATTTTAAAGATTTCAGTACAAATAGTTCTTAAAAGTCAAAGTGCTGTAAAGATGGTAATATATGGAAGCAAACACAGTGGGGAAATTTACTTAAACTTTTATTTCCACGGAGCGCCGGGAAACACAACCTTTCAGTTTAACGGTCGGCGCCAAACTCACAAAATGGCCGCCTTCCGCTTACGCTATTCCCCTTCCTGTTCCGTCAAGCGGAACACTAGAACGCTGCCACATATCTCCCCCCTTTATGCAATCAACACAAATAAATGAGTTCTTACTTCCAGTCCATATTAAAGTCTTTATATTTCTCAGGCACCTTCACTTCCCTTCCGATTCTGGTCCTCACCTTCGCTACTCCTGCTTGACTGTCCTGTTCCTTCATTCCTATGGGCCTCCCTGCTCTTTCACCTTCTACGTTTGTCACCTCCTCTTTCTCTTCTTCCTTGCACCAGCTCCTCTGCCCTTCACTCGTACCTTCCTCGCCTTCGCTTTCTTCCACTTGCTGCATTCCTTCTTCTACATTCTCACACCGCCTTCCGCAACTTCCTTCTTCTCCGTCCTCTACGACATTCTCCACTCCATCTTCTACTTCACGTTCCCATTTGATGATCTTGCTGCATTTGGCCATCCTGTCCTGAGACCATACTTTCCCATCACTGAGTAGGGCTGATCGGGCGTATGGCTCTAACACTTGCAAGGGTGGTGAGAATTTGCTTTCTCCTTTCTTCTTGAGAACAGCCAGCTTGACCCTCACCCAGTCACCCTTTTCCAGTTCTGCTCTCTTTACGTTGTGACTTTTATTGAAATGTGTCGTGTACACCTCCTGTGCTCTTTCTAAGTTTCTTTTCACCACCGCTGGAGACCACTTGCTCTGTATTACCAACTTCCTCCACGCTGTGTTATCCTTGGTGAAGGCTTCTCTCCCCCTTAGGACTTTAAAGGGGCTGTATCCGGTGCTCCCTGGGGTGATCCGATAGGCTCAGATCATTCTTTCCAGTTCATTTTCCCAATCTAGCCCGTCATTAATGGCTGCCTGGATGATACCCATGATTACACGATTAAATCTCTCCACTTGGCCGTTACCTGAGGGATGATAGATGGGCGTGTGTTTCATTTCTATTCCATTTCTCTCCATGAAGGCAGTCCACTTAGCCGAGGTGAACTGCGGCCCATTGTCGCTGATGATGACTTTGGGGATTCCCTCTCTGATAAAGGTGGTTCGCAGGAAGTTCAGCACTGCTTCTGTGTCCACATTCTCCCTCACTTCTAGCTCTGGCCATTTGGAGTACTTGTCTATGAGAGCTATCACATACTTCTGTGCTCCTGCTTTATTTAGGACGGGTCCCATTATGTCCACGGACAGCATTTCCTAGGGTCCGTCGGGTATCAGGAATTTCCCTAGAGGGGGTCTGATCATGCTTTGAGACTTGTCCGCCTTGGCGCATGACTCACATTGTCTCACATGTCGTTCAACTTGTGCGTCAGTGGCCGGCCACCAGTATGCTTGCCTGGCAAGAGCTTTGGTTTTGGTGATGCCCTGGTGGCCTTCGTGTAATAGAATCATCAGGTGTTCCAGTATGCCTTGAGGCGGTACTACTTTGTCTCCTCGCAACAGGAAAGTGGGATTCTCGGCCAGCGACAGTTCGTCCCTTACTTCCCAGTACCTCCGGAGTTCTTCTTTGAGGTGTCTCTTCTCTGGCCACCCATGGATGACGTATTCTTTGATGGCTTCTAAGTCAGTATCTTCCTTGTATGCCTCTTCCCACTCTTGCGCGCTTATCACCTTTTCGGCATCTTGAATGGTGGCGACCATATATCCTTCCCAATTTTTTCTCCTGGCAGCTTGCATCTTCCATGGCTGCCGCCCTGCTTAGGAAGTCCGCCACCTTGTTTTGAGGTCCCGGGATGTGTTCCACATCGTAGACAAAGTCCAACAATCGCAGAGTCATTTTTGCGATCCTGGGTGTGGCATGAGCATGGCCACTTGAAGTTAACACTCGGACCAGGGGTTTGTGGTCTGTCTTCACTAAGAATTTCGCTCCCCACAGGTATTGGCGGAATCTCTCCATGGCCCACACTACCGCCAACATCTCTTTCTCGATCACGCTAAATTTTTCCTCGTTGGGTGCTAGGGACCTGGATGCGAAGCTGATTGTCACTACCTCGCCACTCTCTGCTCGTTGCATTAAGACCGCTCCTAGACCCCTGTCACTGGCGTCTGTCGTGAGGATAGACTCTGCACTTGGGTCGAACCCCTTGAGAGGAATGGCCGTGCTCATCTCCCTTTTCAACGATTCGAACTCAGTCTGCTCCTCCTGGCCCCATTGGAACTTGTTCTTTTCTTTCAGAAGCTGACGTAGGTGATGCGTTTTGGTGGCAAAGTGAGGCACGAACTTACTGTAATATTCGGCCATTCCTAAGAACGACCGAACGTCTTCTTTCTTGCTCGGGGTGGGAGCGTCCAGAATCGCCTTCATGTTAGATGTTTTTGGTTTGATCCCTTCTTCGCTCACCTCGTGCCCTAAGTACGTGACTGACTGTACACCAAATTTACACTTCGACCACTCCGCTGTTAGGCCATTGTCCTGCAGGGTTCTTAATACTTTGTGAAGTTTTTCTTTGTGATCGTGCATGGTCCTTCCAATCACTAGGATATCATCTTGGAAGAACTGTACATCCACCACACCCTTCAGTAGTCTGTGCATCATCTTCTGGAAAACGGCAGCCGCCGAGGCTAGGCCGAATGGCATTCGCACAAATTCATAACAGCCAAACGGCGTGATGAACGACGTAAGATGGCTGCATGAGGGGTGTAGTCTTATCTGGTGGTAGGCAGACGATAGGTCCACTGTGGAGAACCATTTGATGTTTTTTGTCTTCACAAGCATCTCATTTATGCGCGGCAAGGGAAACTTGTCAATGATAATGTTTTTGTTTAGTTCCCTAAGGTCCACGCATAGCCGGACCTTTCCGTTGGGCTTCTGGGCTACCACCAGGGGAGAAAGCCATTCTGCACTTTCAATGGCTCTGATCACCCCTTCTCTTTCGAGTTTGTCCAGTTCCTGTTGTACCGCTTCTCTGCTCCTGAACGGGATGTTCCTCACCTTGTGCACCACCGGAGTCGCTCCCTCCTTCAACTTAATGAGGTGTTTGTATCTAGCCAGTTCTCCTATCTGGCCATTGAAGACTTTGGGGTACGCTCGTTTCCACGAGTCAGCATCATCTCTCTTGTCCATATCCATAAGTAGGATTTTCTCAATGCCTCCAGGGTTAAGTTGAATCCCTAAGGCACCTTGGTCTTTCCAACTCAGAACCGAGGGGCCTTTCTCCGCAATGTAAAGTTTGCATATGGCCTGGCGACCTCTGAATTCGAACGATAGAGGGCAAAACCCTAACATCGGGATCTTCTGCCCAGTGTAAGTGACAGGCTGCAGGTCCATAGGGTGCAGATTCTCTCCGTGTTCAGACACGAATCTTTCTTCCCATACCTTTCTTTGTATGATGGAGATGGGAGCTCCGCTATCTGCTATCATTTCCAAAGGTATTCCACCTATGTGCATGTCCAGTCTGGGTTTGTCAGTTCCCGATCCATCCATTTCCAGCACCTGGACGTCTATGTATAGGATTTCTTCTAAATCTTCCGTTTCTTCTGAACCCGTAGTGTCGTCCTGTTGCTCCTGGTCCACGTACTTGAATGTTGTTCCCTTGGGTTTCCGGCGGCATACTTTTTCGTAGTGACCGAACACTCCACAATACGAACACTTCGCTCGAAATGCCGGGCATACTTTATCGTTCCCTAGGTGCGTTGTACTCCCGCACCTGTAACAGCTTTGCCGTCCTCCTTTGTTCATTCTCTGGTCTGCTGGATTTGGTTGGTTTGGGCGTCTCCCTTCCTGTTTTCTCTGCTGATCTCTCTGCTTGGAACGTTCACCCTTTCCTTGCGTCATTATCTTGCATACTGTTTGCGTCCCTCCTGTCTCCTTCTTGGCCGCCTGGGCACATCGTTTGGACAATTCAACCTTCTTCACCATTGCCCAGATTTCCTTGAGAGGGGCATCTCCATTTACCCATAGTTTCTCTTGGACATGGGTGCTTGATGTGTGCATGATGATTTGGTCCCTGATCAGGTCGTCGTGGAGCGCTCCAAACTTGCACGTGAGCGCTAATTTCTGCAGGGCTACCACGTACTCGTCCACCGTCTCATTGCTCTTCTGTTTCCTCTGGAAAAAATTGTAACGGTCAATCGCTACACACACGACGGGTCTGAAGTGCGCGTCCAGGTCGGCAATGGCGTGGCTAAACACGTCGGTGTCCGCTGCATCTCTTTCTATCTTGACAATGGTGTCGTAGACCCTTATCCCTTCAGGGCCCAGATTATGCAACAAGATTTTTTTTCTTCTCTTGCTGGAGTATGGCGCGCCCTCCTCTTCTTCCAACGCATCGAGGTAGTTGAGGAAGTACCTCTTCCAGTCCTCCCATAGCCTCTCCAGCTCTCCCGAATTCGTCAGGAAAGGCACCAGTTGCGTGAGAGACGATGACTGCACCACCATGTCGTTGGCTCTTCGTCTGGCTGGCTGGATGGGGATTGCTCTCCCCGGGGGGCTGCCTGGCGCGGGTTGCACCGCTGAGTCCCTTTCACCAAGGTCGCCGTCACTGTCTGTTTCTAGCGAGGTGTGCGCGGGTTCAGGCGGCGCCTGTGGGTCTTCTTCTCCCTCAGGGTGAATAGTGCTCGGCCCCCCTTCGCCTTCGCGCTGTTCCGCCAGCTTGCTGGAGACCACTTCCTTACCGCTTGGTCGTCCACCTTCGTGGTGCCTTGGTTGAGGTGGTGCGTACGCGGGTCTACCTCCTGCAGTGGTGGTCCCGCAGTACTCAGTAGTTCGGGGCACACGCCGTCTTGCTCTCGCAGGGGTCCTCTGCCACGCTCCGTGGTTCGGCTGGGTTTTGCTCCGCCAGATCGATACTGCTGGTGCGGCACGCTGTGTGCGGTTCGGGCGTTATCCCATAAGCCTCGTCGCCATTGTAAAGATGGTAATATATGGAAGCAAACACAGTGGGGAAATTTACTTAAACTTTTATTTCCACGGAGCGCCGGGAAACACAACCTTTCAGTTTAACGGTCGGCGCCAAACTCACAAAATGGCCGCCTTCCGCTTACGCTATTCCCCTTCCTGTTCCGTCAAGCGGAACACTAGAAAGCTGCCACAAGTGCCAACTGTGGTTATCTGCTCACACCAGACCAGGGGAGACAGAGCTCACAGACACAATTGATTTTAATAACTAGCATGTGATCCAGGTCTCTCCCAAATACACGGTATAAGGATAACTGCTGTTCCCTCACACAAAGTTGTGTGACTGTACATGTTCGGCGGGATCACTGAATGTTCACCTTTTGAACAGGTCCACTGTTGTTTATGATTCCGTGAGTGGGGGGTAACCTGTTATTTACCCTTGGCGTATATGACACGCGTATTCTTAACAACAAATTACATTAATGCAATTATAATGGACAGAGACTACAAAAAGCAGGCAGATGCAGAGCAGTAAAGACAAAGACATAAAAATATAACTTTTTCCTAAGAAAAATATTTGAAACAGTGAAATGAAACCTAAAGCGATTAAAACAGAGCATGAACCAAGCAAACTATAATAATTATTCACATTGAAACATTCAGAAAAAACAGCAATTTTGGAACATAAGAACACTACAGAGCATCATTCATGACGTTATTGTTGTTCTGGGTAGAAAATGATGAGTTCCGAAAACCTGTTCGAGGATTCCAATATTTTTCCAAGTATGTCACATGTATTATTTATAGCGCTGTACTTTCAGTGGGTGGAATATTTTATCTCACAGCCGTTCAGTCTCGTGATAAACTAGCTGATAAAGGCTGTATCACCAATGCCTCTGGTGAATAAAACCCTGACTCATGGGCTGTAACAATCAGGATACCGGGCTGCGTGTCTAAATAGTAAACCTTCTTTAAAATATTAAAACTAGAACATGCACAAAACACCAACATGCAAAACTAAAGAATAGCAATTCACATATTTACTTGAAAAAGGCGAATACCCACACTCATAGATACAATTTAATGCTAATTACACATGATCAACAATCACTTTGCCAATGGCTTTTATCCAAGCTGTACAGCATCTCTAATGCTATGTGTTGGACTTGGCCCTCTGTGCAGGCTCACCCCAGACCTTTTCCCTTCTCCTGTCCTCTTTTCTGAACCCATTTCTATTGGTTCTTAGGACTGTGCACTTGATCAATTCTGGCCAGTATTAAAGTGCTTGTGCTATCTCCTTTAAATATGGTGAAATAGGCTTGTTTTATTAACCCGCGCACCATTGCTGTCAGTCTGAGCTTGTGACTTTCACCCAGTCTCGCACGACCAGATAACCGTGAGTGGCGCTTTGTACTTTTAGGTTTTATACTTAGCTGAAACATTTGAAATTGCATATCTCCGGTTCTACTGATTGGAGTTTTGTCGTTGTAATGTGAAATAATTCATTACATTTTACTCTATTTTTCTAAGTTGCTGTGGGGTGTTTCTTGTGTTGTGGTATCATTTTATTCATGTTTGACTGCTGCATAAAAATAATGTATATTTTACATCTAAGTTGAGTCATGCTGCTTTTGTGCCAGTCTACCAGAGGGACAACCACAGCTTAATTTAGTGACTTTATGCGGTTCACCCTATTATGGATTGTGGCTGTTGCTTTAGCAGGACTTCATCCTCATCAGCCAACAACCAAATTTCTCAACACTATGCAGCATGCCTATAGAAGAAAAAAAGCCTATGATGAGGCTGGCTCTGCATCAATTTGTAGGCGGACCTCCACGCATGTGCATACCCATAAATTGATGGAGCCACTTCTTTTTTTAATTTACCAAACTGGGTTGGATCAGCAAATAAAAAGAAGTGTGGGTAGGTGGAGCAACATGAAGGGATGGGGGTGGTAGTAGGGAGAGGAAGTGGTCTCACGACGAGACTGCCACCTTTGGAGCTGGGAAACCAAGGCTCGAGCCTCAGGTCAACTCCACATTCTGTAATTCTGGGCAAATCACTTAATCTCCCTGGCCCTAACAAAAAAAAATGAATGTGTCCTTGTGTAACGTAACTGGTGTTTATGTAAAGCGCTCCAATACCTACGGGTCGAGTTTGAGCTATATAAATCTGCAACAACAAAATAATTAATTATGGTGGGCGCTGGTGGTGCAACACCTAAGGCACACGAGGGGGTAGCAATGCAGGGGTGGTGAGGGGAAGGAATAGGTGACAGAAGTGGGGCACAGATGACAGGAAGCAATACGCAAGGCAGAGGGGAAGGAAGCAACACAGAGGACAGGGCAGGGAAATAGAAGAAACCAGTTAAAGAACAACATAGAGCAGGTGGAGGAGAAGCACACAGGTGAGAAAGCTATCTGAAAGCTGTACTGTCTGGCAAGCCCTATCACAAAATCTGCTGAAAAAGAAATTTGTTTCAGAAAAAATAAAGTTGAGTGACTTTAAAAGTAGGTTTTTTATAGGATATAATAATGAACATGAGTAATTAAAATAAACACAGGATATGTTTGACTCAAACTTTAACTATATAAATAAATATTTAGGAAACTATCAAACAAGAAATAGCAAAGTACAAATTCTACAAATGCCCTTTTCCTCTCTTTATAATTTTGCAACTTCAATATCCTCTTAATGTGTGCAAACAAATACTGGTATGCAATGCACCTCACACACAGCAATACATTAAAATGCATAATTCCATAGAAATGAATAAGTATGACAACAGCAACAACAAGCTAGGATGTCATCAGTTATGTCCCTTTGTGGTATCCTCGTGTCGGCTCGAGACAGCTGCTTGTTTCTGGAACTCGGAACGCTCTGTGTAGATGATTCCGAGTACTCCAGTGCGGCGGTTGGCGTGGGCTCCAAAAGATATGATCTCTCCTTGATGAATAAACAAGTACTATTTATTCACGTTCCTGCCTACCTTGTTTCCTTCCTGCTGGGATACTTCACTGGTGACGATGGAGAAACTCATCCACGCGATTCGGGAGCCAGCAGCCCTGGTGGTAGCCAGATCATGATTACCGTTGCGAGGACCTTTTGCTGTATCCTTCTATAGTGTCGATCGGACGCTTCGTTGTGATTTGCTGCCTATTCTCTTGAAAATCCCGTTGTTCCCAGCCTGGCGGTGAGACTTTGTTCCATTTTTTTATCTTTTTGACTCTTTGCGCATACAGTCTCCAGCACCGCGAGTTAACGCATGCGCTCAACCTCGCGCTTTGTGTTCTCTACAGCGCGCGTGCGTGTTTGGATCCAATTCTATTACGTATGCGCAACTATAATCGTCTGGACCTTCAACAAAGCGTCGCTTAGCAACCTTTCTATTGTGACGCAGTGGCAACCTCACAAAGAATTTCTGGGCTGATTTCTTTTATTTAGAACTTATTTACATCATAATCTTCTACCTTTTCTCAAGAACAATGACTTTCTCAAAGCTATGACTTTATGTTTCGACTACAATTGCTTATGACATCACAATTATCACCAGTCTCCTACTAATTCTATCTATTGGTTCTTCTGTGAAAGGACAATTAATCAAACCAAATTACATTAAAGTCATTGTTTTTATTCTTGTTTTCTTTCCATCAATATGGAAAGTTTCAATGCTCCTCCCCCATTTTTAGCAAGTCCAGGCGAACCACCGTTAGAGTGGAAACAATGGCGTGAAGGTTTTGAGGCATATCTTGAGGCTATTGGAGGTGAGAATTATACTGACAAGCGTAAACTTGCCATTCTTAAACATTCTCTAGGCGTGGAAGGCAGGCAAGTTCTTTCTCATCTTCCTCCTTTAGCTGTAGACAATTCGTCTGAAGAGGAAACTGATGTCCACGAAAACGCCATTATGCAGCTCGACAAACAATTCATTAAAAAAGTTAATGAGGTTGTGGCACGTCATAAATTTCTGAGTAGGCAGCAATTACCTATTGAACCTATTGATTCCTTCGTGAACGACTTAAGAATTTTAGCAGCCAAATGCAATTATCAAGAGTTTCACGATCAGATGGTGAGAGACCAGTTAGTGCATAATGTAGCAAATGTTAAACTACAGGAAAAGTTACTTGATGCGAAAGACTTATCTCTTTCTAAGGCTATTGACATTGCTCATCGTTTTGAGGATATGAATTTGGGCATAAAAGAATTATCTGAAAAGAAGTCAAAAGAATCTTCTGTGGAAAAACCTGCAATTTCTGAGGTTCAAGTTGTCAGGAAAAAACATGTAGAGAACTTTTCCAACAAACCAACGTTTTCCTCATCGATGAATTCAAATTTCAGAAAATAAGTTGTTTGTTTTAAGTGTGGTTTTCCTGGCCACGTTGCAACTGACAAAAGATGTCCTGCAATTGGACAACTCTGCAATTATTGCAGATCTAGAGGCCATTTTGCTAGAATGTGCAAAAGTTGTAATAGACCTAGAAATATTTCCTCTGACCCCAGACGTACCAAGAATTCAGATGTTCAAATAGTTGATAGTGATAATGAAGACTATGAGGATCTTCTAGCTGTCTATGAAATTGGGGAGGAAAAAAAGGATGCACCTTTCTGTATGTTACAGATTGGCTCTAAATTTATAAAAGTCATGGCAGATTCCGGTGCAAAGCACACTTTAATAGGTGACGAAGTTATGAAAGAATTTCCAGATGTATCTTTGCTACCTTCAGACATAAGGTTACTCGGTTACAGTAAAAAAGTAATTGAGGTACTTGGGTATTTTTCCTCTACTTTATCTTTTAAAGGTAAATCGATTATATCAAAAGTTTATGTTGCTAAAGATGGTTCATGTTTATTGGGTTGGCCACAACAAAGAGAGTTAATGATTAAGCTTGATCCGAATCATCCAGAACAAGTTTTGGGTTATTCTGATTTTGTCAATTCTGTTGATGTATCCTCTGTTAACAAATGGGAAACGCTTTTTCCTCAAGTTTTTTCTTCCAATTTAGGTTTGTTAAAAAAATTTAAACACAAGATCATTTTAAAACATAATGCGGTACCTAAGGTACATAAAGTCGCAACATTCCACTGTCTTTAAGGGAGTCTGTTAAAAAGGAACTTCAAAGACTATGTGAACTTGATGTAATCGAAGAAATTGAATCTTCAGAATGGCTTTCGCCTGTTTTCGTAGCTCACAAACCGAATGGAAAGATTTGTTTGTGTGTTGATATGCGTGACCTAAATTCCAATGTTTGGGTTGACAGACATCCACTTCCGAATATTGGCGAGATGTTCTCAAAACTCAAAAATGCTTCTGTTTTTACTAAGTTGCATTTATCTAACGCATACCATCAAATCGCCCTCCATGACGATAGTAAGCACCTAACATCTTTTATAACTACTGAAGGAGCATACAGGTACAAGAGGATGCCCTTTGGTTTAGTGTCTGCTTCCTCTGTATTCCAGCGTGTCATGCATAACCTGTTCAAAAATTTGTCTAATGTCCTTTATTTCCAGGATGACATTTTAGTTTTTGGTAAGGATGATTGTGAGCATTCTGAAGTTCTATTTAAAGTTTTATCAATTTTGCAAGACAATGGTCTTACACTCACCAAGGAAAAATGTAAATTTTGCTGGGATTCTGTAGATTATTTGGGGCATTCCATCAGTAAGAAAGGCATTTCTCCCAAGTTGAGTTTAGTTAAAGCTATCGAAAATGCACCTGAACCTAGTAACAAAGATCAGCTCAGGTCCTTTTTAGGACTAGCCGAGTATTATGCCAAATTCATCCCTTCTTTTGCAGACAAAACTTCTCATTTAAGGAATTTGATGAAAAATCAACAACAATTTGTTTGGGATGCCAATTGTAAAGATCAATTTAGTTTTGTTAAAAAGTGCATTATTTCTGCTCCTGCCTTATCTCCCTTTGACACCAATTGCAAGTCAATCATCGTCACCGACGCAAGAAATGTGGGCATTGGTGCGGTGCTGATGCAAAAGCAGAAAATTGGTCTTGTTACTATTGCTTTCGCATCAAGACCGTTGCGTGGTGCTGAGATAAAATACTCAACTTTAGAAAAGGAAACCTTGGCCTGCTGGTGGGGTATTGAATATTTTCGCAAATATGTGTATGGTACCAATTTTGTTGTGAGAACTTATCACCGTCCTCTCGTGGATCTTTTCACGACTAAAGGTTGTGGTAAAGCTACCTCCAGAATTGCGAGATGGCAATATAAATGACAAGACTTTCATTTTCTAGTTGAATATATTCCTGGTGCGAAGAATGTTTTAGCTGACTTTCTCTCGAGATTGCCTGTTGAGGATGATAATCTTGTCGCTCCTGATGATGATCCTGATAAAGTTGGTTCGATCTATGAGGTGTCCAATGGATGTATTAAAGAAGACGAATGGAGTGTTGCATGTAGTGATGATCTTGATTACATGAACGTTGTGTCTTTTGTTAAAAATGGTTGGCCTGTCAAAACGAATTTGTCGCAAGGAGTTTTGCCTTATTTCCATGTTGCTCAAGAATTGTCTGTTCAATGTGATACTTTGTTGAGGGGTCTACTTTTGGTTGTTCCTCAAGCTCTTAGAGAGACGATTTTGGACATGGCTCACGAAGGCCATCCTGGCATGTCTAGCATGAAGAGGAGAATAAGATGTGAATTTTGGTGGCCTGGTGTCGACAGATTTATTGAAAGAAAGGTTAGATCTTGTGTAGAGTGTTGTGTCAGTGACAAATCTCAGAAAGTTGTGAAATATCAACGTGATTCTGTTACTAGGCCTTCTAGACCTTGGGAGTGTGTCTCTCTTGATATTGCTGGTCCTATGAGTTTTGGTCAAAGTCCAATTTATGCTATTGTTTTAGTTGATCAATTTTCCCATTGGCCTGAAGTGAAATGTGTTCCCCATGTTTCTGCTAGAGTCATCATTGAATTTTTAAATTCTATTTTTGTAAAAAAAAAAAGGTTTCCCAGTTTCAATCTTGTCTGATAACGGTACACAGTTTACTTCTGTTGAGATGAAGTTATTTCGTAACAACCACTGGATAATTCACAAACGTTCTTCAGTGTATTATCCTCAAGGCAATGGCATGGTGGAAAGATGGATCAGAGTTCTTAAGGAAGGTTTACAACTGGCTGTGTGTAATGGTTAAAATTGTTAAGATGCTGTTAAAAAACTTTTATGGAGTTATAGAAATACTCCGAGATTTGAGGGTGATTTGTCTCCTTTCGAAAAAATGCGTGGGAGGAAGGGTGTTTGTAACATGAGCCAACTGTGGATGAGGGATCTTATTAATGGCAAATGCAAGAAACCTGGTTCTGCTTTAGTCAGTGCTGCTGTTAATAGCCCATGTAGTGTTGGTGATTGGGTACGTGTGAGGAAGTCTGGTTTCATTAGATCTGGTGAGTCTCACTTTTCTGATCCCATGCTTGTAGTTAGAGTAGGTAGACAGGTCGTAGAGTTGACAGATGGAAATGTTTGGAGTCTTCCCAAGATTGTTAAGGTTCCTAGATTGAGTGATGGATGTTCTCCACCTAATGCTTGTGTTCCTCATAATAAGGTTAGTGGTGCACCTGTTCTTCGTGGTGGGCGGTTCTCCTCTTCTGTACCTATGCGCATTGCTGCTCCTATTCCTCCTGTCAACAGGTCAAATCCTCGGCTAAGGAAGCCTCCCTCATGGCTCAAAGACTGCAATGTAGGAATGTAATTTGTTTTGCCACTATAAGAAGGTTTTTACATTCTTTTTGTGTTACAGCTTTACTGATGTATTGGTTGATGTGGTTCATATGATGTATCTTTATTTGTTTTTTTTCGTTTTCTTTTCTTCTCTCTTTACCTTTTCTTTTCATGTTTGTTCTTTTCAAGGAAGGAGAATGTGTGGTATCCTCGTGTCGGCTCAAGACAGCTGCTTGTTTCTGGAACTCGGAACGCTCTGTGTAGATGATCCCGAGTACTCCAGTGCAGCGGTTGGCGTGGGCTCCAAAAGATATGAACTGTCCTTGATGAATAAACAAGTATTATTTATTCATGTTCCTGCCTACCTTGTTTCCTTCCTGCTGGGATACTTCACCCTTGTGAGGACTTGTGTCACTTATGATGTCATGTTTGATGTCATATGTAGCTTAGGGGGAGGCACAAGTTATCATTCTGGCTAAAGCTATGGAAGCAATAATAATAATGGGGATGCTAGAGCGCGCAGTTTTCCCCAGGTCACCCGGGATACCAATTCTCTAACACGCACTGGGCCCTTGGCGTGAAGAACACATTAATTTCGTTTGGGTGAAACTGGGTGAGGATTTCTCCTCCTGCACGCTGCTAGGAGTAATCAAGTTTGGATTTACCTCTGCTTACCATGCACCCGACTTACCACAGGCGCAATTCTTTGACGGACCTGGAGCTGTTATGGAAAAGTAGACAGGCCTAACATCCAATACACCTTAAAATCCACAATATACTTTCCACAGTTTTGTAAAATGACCACAGACACCTGATTAAGTTCGAGTTTTTATATAAGAATTCAAAGTGAAGAAGCCAGAATAATAAGCGATACACAGAGTAATATATCAAACATCAAAATCAATACCAAAAGATAACTTTGCACAAACAATATGACCATTTAGAATATATGGGAAACTACAGGGAGAAGTTTAGCACATACTATTCACTGCAACTTTATACTAGAACATAGGAATGGGACGGGACCTAGAACATGTACTTAACCTAAGTATTTGAACTATTCTTGCTACTTTCACTGCAATCCACTAAAGGAAAGGGAAAAACGGGAACATGCTATGGTTTTATAACATCGATGAATTTCTAAAGGAGAGGGGGAGAGAAGGAACCAACTAAAATTCAGGCACATATAAGTTCAATGGCAATAAGGCAATAACACAGGTAAGAAAGCTTTATCAGATCAGAGAGAGAGAGAGAGAGAGAGAGAGAGAGAGAGAGAGAGAGAGAGAAGATACGCAAACCCACAATCTATATTTACCTAATTCAGATTGAAGACCAACCCTGGCCACGGGTCAGTTGGGAAGACGGGGACAGGGACCCTCAGAAAAGGAATGCCAGACTGTGAGCAGGTACAGCTCACGGAGAATAAGGACAGGATACCCCTCAGGTTCGGATCAAGGACTGGGCCTCCCAGGGTACGACCAACACCCACAGCTTCGGACAGCAACGCCCGCGTTACCCCCTCCTGCAAGTAATCCGCCAGAAACCCTGATGGGATTTCGAATTCCCCAGCAAAGTGCTTCGCCAGCACTTAGGATTTTCCACCCCTTAGGAGTTTGTGGAAAGTATGGACAAAGTGCTCCGCAGCACTTTCAGAATGAGCACCTATTGAGATCGTAGGGTCAGTGACAGGTCTGCTACTCGGACAAGTCGGACAATTTTCCTAAGCTAAACTAGGGTAATTATACAATTTTGGGGACCCTCAGACCACCCCCTAATGTTGCAAGTGACAGTTTCCCATATTGTGATTGGTCAGGAGAGGTGGTGTGGTCGTTACCACCTCCTAGAATTCAGTTTCACATGATAAATATGCAATTTTGAATACCCGCCCCTCAGGTTCACGTTCCCATGCATGGAATACAGCAGTACAAGACAGTTTTCAATAGGTAGCAACAGTCTTGCGATTTCCAAGGTGAGGCGCCGTATTCCCAGCGTCGTTCCCAAGCGCATTGTGCTTCAGGTGCCAGCTGGCTAGGCTTAGCTTCTGCGCAGATGGAACTTTCTCCGGTCACGTGACAGTGCCCAGCAGAGCTTCAAGCATGGCTCCGCTCATGATTACCCAGCCCACAAAGACGCGGTACATGAAAAGTAAGCGAAAACAAATTAGAATCATACATAAAAATGATCGCACTGTATACCACAATAAGAGATAACCAACCCTTACTTTTATAATAACTATAGCATTAGGGATTAATGCGAAAGAATAGATAGGCTAAAAGCTGCTGCAGTAAGCAGAGAGCGTGGTGAGAGACAAGCGGCCATATTCAGCATCAATGCGCATGAGCACAGAATCCCTCCAGAATGCGAGTGCGTCACATCACATGGGTATGACCGACGCATGCGCAGACTGAATTTGCGGCAAAGCAGCCATTTTCAGTGCAAGCTTCGTTAGGACGTGAAAGGACAAACAAGCAAGCATCCTAGGGACACCCGCGTGTAGGGAAAAACACTTTACAAATGACGAACAATGGTGTTAATATTATTATGCCATTTAGACAAGGGTTTTGCATACGAGCAAGGCGCTATACGTGCGAATCCTTGCTCCATCAATCCCCTCTTTGATGATATTTACTATCATCACTACATGAAGGAAACAGATGCCAACTTTTCTCATTCATTCATATCGTCCATTTCGATTTCAATAAACTTATTGTTTAGTTTTCTTTCAGCTTCCCTATGAGAGTGGTGATTTTTCGCCTTTTTATAAATTGCACTTTTCATCTCTTCTAATTCTAGTTCATCAATGTTTCTTTTCACCCCCCTCGGATTGACTGTATATTTCTTCTTACACTTCTGACATTTGCAGCAGATAAAAATGATCAATACAATCACACCTATTATGACTGTTGGCATCAGTATTTTCCACAAAATATTTCTACCTAGATTAGTAAACCAACTACCTATTGAGGAGAGACCTCCAGTCAGTCTCGTCCAGGCACTGTCAACCTCCAATGGTTTGAGTTCCTTTTCCAAATTAGTTATGTTCCTCACATATTGTTTTAATTCGATACTCTTGTCAGGAATGTAGGTGCAACAATGTTGCGCTTTCAGCATTCTACAGACTCCGCCCTCTTTTGCTAATAGGGTGTCAAGGGCAAGACGGTTTTGTAAAACCATTGATCTGATCGCAACCATTTCAGTATTGACCAGCAGGAAACCAGCAGCAGTGTCCGTTGACAACCGGTCCACTACTGTAGACAATTTGCAGATTCTATGGGTGTTCAGAACTACCCCCATTCCAGGTATCAGTGCACTAAAAATATCACCTACAATTTCGCCTACACTTTCGCGTCTACTACGCACTAAGCCATTAGTTTCATCATCGCTTCCAGCTGCATTGTTCACATGGTATATTTTCGGGAAAACAATACCAAAGTAGCAGCTTCCATACCAGTGATCCGGCAATTTGAAATAAGCCTTGTTCCCACATATATAATATATTCCGGGAAACACAGGTTCTGACCCATTTTTGAAACCCCAACCTCCAATTACCTTATAATTATGTTCACACTCGCTGGAACCGATGAATACATTGTTATAGTACTCTGTCTTTTCCCTATGGATACAAAGTTTCCCCTTTCTTTCAAAATCCAGCAACAAGGCAGGACTGGCTTCGCCTTCTGAGGTGTTATTCATGTGCTCAGCCCACTTAGGGATTCTATCCTTCTCGTCATTTGCCTTCTTCTGAAACTTTTCTCTCCTTCTGTCTGCCATCTTTATAAACATCTTTTCCTGCTCTTGCAGTGAACAGGTCAGATTGTCTTCCCTTGCTTGATCTAAGTCTATGTTACCTATAGTCAGGAAATATTCTCCCATATAGCGGGTCACGTCACTTGTAGTATGTACACGGTTCAAATGTCCTCTAACAGGAAGTTCAGAAAATACTACGTCATCATTTGAGTAATAGTACTGCAAGGTGCTTCTATAGAACAAGCTAGCCAGTATACTACAGGATATTCCATAGGTCAAAGGTAGGTGGTGGTATGTCACGCCTTCAGCCACTGAGGTTGGCAGCTTCATGCAGACATAACAGTCCTCTATTTCCATAGCTTCTACATAATGCACTAACAAGTTAGCAAAAACATTTAAGTGCGTCCTGTTCTTCATTTTGTGAAAATGTAGTCCATCCTCATCTGGTGCTTCTAAATCAGGTCGTGTGTGTGTCAGTCCTACTCTTTTGTCGCGTCTCTCTAGTCTTCGTGGTGTTTCTGCAGTCGGTACAACCCCTTCATCTACTGCTTCGGGTTCAGTAGGGGACAAGTTAGGATTCTTACTTATCATAAAAGGTAGAAAAACTGTTAGTCCTATCCACATTACTATTAGCATAGCTACACTACACAAGCATATCTTACAACAGGTTTTGAGACACCCACAGCGGGATCTCCCAGAGACACTCGGATCAGACATTTTTAGCTTACAGGTGGCTTTTGCTACCCCTCTTCGTTTCTCTGCACCAAAGGCTCACTTCGGGCTCTCTTAAGGAGGGTCTTCGTCCGAACTCCGATCAGCAATAGACTCGTGGTCACTGTTGCCACTGTGGTGAGGCTCGTCAATTTCTTCCAACACAAAGTACGTCCACTCAGGGCTCCGATACAGTCGGTTCTGTTTCTTTATTCTGTCGCTCTTTCTCAGCGATTTGCCTTGGGCTGCACTCCTTTCACTTAAAGCCCTTTTTCGGTCTTTATCGTTTTCTTCGACTGTCTTTAGTCTGAGCCTTAGTCTCTTGACGTATCGAGGTGTATTTCTTCCTCCGTGCCTCCCAGTGGTTGAGGAGACTTCTCCTTCTCCGTGCACTCTTTTCACTTTTTGTTGTGGCACTTCTGTTGTCCTGCCTGTCTGACTAGTTCCAGGTCTTTCGTCTATTTCTTCTGCCTGGTCGCTAATCTGTTCCTGCTCAGATTCAAATCGCACTTTCTTCTTACTTTTTTTTACTGTTGTTTCCGTTGTCTGAGCACTTTGATCTAGTTCTATCTGTTCCTGTTCATGCTCTTCGACCTCTTCGCTTTCTTCTGCATGAACGTCAGCCCTAATTTCTAACTGTCCCTCTCCCTTCTCGGGAGTTTCAGGAGGAGTGTCGATGTCCTGATCTGACCCTACTTGGCCTACTTCCTGATCAGGTGGGTTATGGCTTTCGTTGACCTGACCTGCTTCTTCTATTTCTGACTCACCTGGACTATCCCACTCACTGTCTAAGTAAGAATATTTCCGGGTTCGTATTGGATCATGAACCGGTTCGTCGGCGGGATACCATTCAACGTCTTGACTTGTGCTCGGCAGTTCGATGTCAGCTAGCTCCGGACTCTCTTCCTCGGAGGTCTCTTCAGCTGTGCTGCCTTCAGCTCCAGTCGCGTTTTCTCCAGATACCCGCTTTGTGTGGCTGGCGTGGATCCACTTCGGTACACCAGCGCACTTCACAGCAGTGGTAGTGACGAGGATCACTTGTCGTCGCTTTCCCCACCTTGGCTTCAAGCAGCTGCTCCGGGTGTGTTTCTTTAACACCACCCAGTCTCCTGGCTGCAGGTTGTGTGCTGGAGTCTTTGGCCACTCGTCTTCAGTCTCTCCAATCTGCTGAGAGAGAGAACGCACTTGGTCACCCAACTGCTTGCAGTATTCTAGCACCATATCATCAGAAATGCTTAGCAGTTTGTTTCCGGGTACCCATGCCTGGCGCATCACTCTTCCCATCAACACTTCATGGGGACTCAGGCCAGTCTTTCGATTTGGGATACTTCTCAAACTCATCAGTACCAGGGGTAAAGCTTCTATCCAGTTCATTTTTGTGGAATCACACATTTTTCCCAGTCTGGACTTCAGAGTGCCATTTATTTGTTCCACTACCCCAGAAGCCTCTGGGTGGTAGGCGCAGTGCAATCTTTGCTTCATTTTGAATGCTCTACAGAGTTCCAATAGGACATCGTTGGCAAAATGCCCACCTTGGTCCGTTTCGATTGTCTCTGGGATCCCATACCTAGGTATCAACTCCCTGAGCAATAGCTTGGCTGTGGTGATAGCGTCATTTTTCTTAGCTGGATATGCTTCCACCCACCTAGAGAATAGACAAACTATGACTAACACATATCTGTATCCGTTGCATCTGGGCATGGTTATGAAGTCTGCCTGTATTCTTACGAAGGGACCTACTGCCTTTCCAATAGTACTCTGTTTCACTACAGTCTTCTTTCCTGCATTGAATTGCTGACACACTAGGCACCTCTGGCAAAACCTGTCCGCCTGGTCCCTGAACCCTGAATTGCAGAACACTTGTTCAAACACCCGACACATCGCATCTCTTCCCATATGTGTTGGCTCATGTATCATTCTGACCATGGGGTCGATCAAGCTATCAGGCAGTACAGGCACCCCATCCGGATTTACCACCACACCATCTTCTCGCAACTCGCATCCCTTTGCGGCCCACCTGCCTTTTTCTTGCCTGTCTGTGGCTTGTTGTATCTCTCTTAATTCTTCCCACGTTGACACATTATCAAACAACATAAGTTGGCAGCTGGTTCCATCCCACCGGGCAATTTGTAGGGACATCTGGTGTCGGGCACAAAACTGTGCAATTTTGTCAGCGTACCTATTACCGGCAGTCACGTCGTCATTTCCAGACCTGTGAGCCGCACACTTGACCACAGCCAATTCTTTGGGCAATTGGATAGCCTCCAGTAAGTTATGCACTACTTTCCCATTTCGGATAGGTGTGCCAGAGGAAGTCATGAATTCTCTTTGCAACCACAATTGGCCGAAGTCATGAACAACCCCGAAACAGTACTGACTGTCGGTGTAAACAGTAATTCTTTTGTTTTTTCCCCTCTTGCATGCTCGAGTTAACGCTATAAGCTCCGCCACTTGTGCAGATTTCACCTCGCGCATGTAAGATGCCTCGATGACTCCTGTCAGAGTAACCACAGCATAGGCAGCACTCAGACTCCCACTCTCATGTCTCAAACACGAGCCATCCACAAACATTGTTTTATCCCCGTCCCGTAGCGCTATTTCCCGAATGTCAGGACGGGGCTTGGTGCTATATTCAGTCAGATCAATGCAATTATGTTCCCCACCCTCATCCGATTCTGCATCCAGAGGGACAGGTAACAGTGTCGCAGGATTTAGGACATTGCACCGGGAGATAGTTATATTTTCAGCACCAATCAAAATTCTCTCATACTTAGTCAGCCGACTAGGTGTGAGGTACTGGGTCCTAGTTCTAGTCAGTAGGATGACAACAGAGTGAGGAACATAGACAGTGACGGGATGTCCCATGATAATGCTCTCGCTCTGTTCCAGACTGACGCAAGTAGCAGCAACGGCTTTTAAGCAGCCAGGCAGTCCAGCCGCCACTGGATCTAGGGTGGCCGAAAAGTAGGCGACCGGCCTTCTGACTGATCCGTGCTCCTGAGTTAGGACTGAAAGAGCACAATTTTCTCTAGTGTCACAGAACAGTTCAAAGGGTCTATTGTACTCAGGCATACCCAATGCAGGTGCGGTACACAGACAGTTTCTCAGAGTTACCCAAGCATTCATACTTTCACTGTCCCACTGGACGGGGTCCTCCACTCCTTTCTTTGTCATATTTATCAGGGGTCGGGCTAGAGCCGCAAATCCTGCAATCCATTGCCTGCAGTAACCCACAACTCCCAAGAACATTCTCACCTCTTTCTGAGTTTTGGGCAGTTCCATTGCTCTAATTATTTTGATTCTTTCGGTAGTTACTTTCCTGATTCCTTTTTCTATCTGGTGCCCCAGATACTTCACTGAGTTTTTACAAAACTGCAATTTGTCAGGCGACACTTTATGTCCTCCCTTTCCTAGGTGATTCAGCAAGGCAATTGTGTCAGTGACACAGTCAGACTGGGTTTTAGATGCCACTAACAGGTCATCTATGTACTGCACCAGAACAGACTCTCTTGGCAGCACTAGGGATTCAAGGCACTTTTTCAGTATCTGGTTGAAAATCGAGGGACTTTCGGTGTACCCCTGAGGGACACGATTCCAGACATAGATATGGCTGTCGAATTCAAAACTGAAAAGGAATTTGCTTTCTGGATGCAATGGGATGGAAAAGAACGCGTGGCACAGATCAATGACAGTGAACCATTCTGCATTCCAGGGAATCTGGTAGAGAATGACTGCAGGGTTGGGTACAATAGGACAGCAAGGTACGACAATTTGGTTTACCTTGCGCAGATCTTGCACTACCCTGTACTTCCCACTAGGCTTTTTGATCCCAATGATAGGCGAATTACAGGGGCTGCTCAACACTTCTTCAATTATTTCTGCTTCTAGCAGTCTCGTTATTTCAGTCGCTACTCCTGCCTTCACTTCTGCACTCATTTTGTACTGTCTTGTTTTGGGGTATACAGCATTTGTTTTGATTGTTATTTTAACCGGGTCCACATTTGCCATCAGGCCTACATCCTTTCCCGTGAAATCCCACACTTCGGGTACTACTCTTAGCTGGAGTTCCTCAGGTAAATCCTCAATCGTCAAAGGCTTGATATCAGCATCTTGTCTGACCAACATTAGTTTGTACAGGCCATCTTCATCGGGGGTCTGAATTTCAACGCCATTTGGTGTGCAGTAAATGGTACAACGCATCTTGCACAACAAATCACGTCCCAGTAGGTTTACAGGACTGGAATCACAGACCACAAATCTGTGCATTTCCTTGAAATTCCCTATAGAAATTTCCATTGGTTCAGTTACAGGGGTACTTATTATCTGATTTGATACGCCCACTACTTGGATCGCTTCTCCCGAGAGGGGTAGGTTAGGAACATCCACTGTTCTTACAGTAGATCTGGTAGCACCAGTGTCCAACAGAAAGGTGACGTCTCTTCCTTCAACCTTTCCTTCAATGTATGGTCCAGTCTGGTCTACCGGTAAGGAGGCGCCAAGTACGCACTCCTCATCCTCCCCTCTCAGGCCCCGTCAATCTTGATCTTCACAAAGGAAGGTATCACTTAGCAGGTACTGTGGAATGACCGCATTTCTTTCACTCTCAACCTCCCATACTTCCGCCCTCTCATTCTGCTGACCCTGACTCTTAAAATTCTGTCTAGGAGCGCGAGGTACTGGAGGTAATTTTACCTGTTGCTGTGTTTTCCTTGTCCCCTCTTTCGGCACCTGTGGATTTAAACCATTTACAGGGGCATTACCAGCCTGTAGGTGTGGACACTCGTCTCTCCAATGCCCCATCTGGCCGCACCCATGGCACGGAAACTTTTTCATGGCCTCCTCACGACTCATTTTAGGTCTGGGCTTTCCTCCCCCCCCAGAATTGGTATTCTGAACATTATTATCAGAAGTCATTTTACTTAACTGTTTTTCTTGCTGTTCAGCTAATTTCACCTGTGCCCACATCACTTTCTCCTTGAGGGCTTTCTTTTTATTTTCGATCTCATCTTCGCAGTATTTTGCATATTTCAGGACATCATCTATGGGCTTTCCCTGCCAACTGATTTTGTTATCTCGAATCCACTGTGATATTTCAGGCCTTAATCCTAGCACAAATCTGTAACTGAAATGGGTCATGTCTTTCATGTCCACATTATCAATACCACTGTAAGTTTTGAATACCTGTAGCAACCTTTCGTAAAATGAATGCACTGTCTCATCACGTTCTTGGGTGGTTCTATCTATTCGGGTCCAATCTGTCTCTTTGGCTGGCACCTTTTTCTTAAGATACTGTATGACCTGGTCATATTTCCTCATCACATCCGGTGAAGGGGCTCCCGTTCTCTCATCTCTGGGGTATTCATCATTAGGCCAATCAATTTCTATCTTACACTCCGTCCACAGATCCACAGGGACCACAATATCGAAAAACCCATCCAGGTCTTTCAACAGGCATTTCTGAACTTTTATGAACCGCTCTACCTGTCGGTACCAGTCAACTGGTTTCTCACGTAATTTCGGGAAGTCATTCGTAAATGACACAATGTCTTGTCTGGACCAAGGGACATGGACATACTTTCCTCCCGGGACCTCCCTCATGGGACACAACTTTTCTGTTGGGGTTACTTCCTTTAATACAAATTCTGAGGTTACTGACCCAGCCCTGCTGCCTTCCTTTTTCTTTGCCCACCTTGTTCTCCACTTCCCCACTTCGCCCCATTTCTGCAGGAGTTTTAATAATTCCTTTACTTGGATCTGTTTCCCCATCACATTCAGGCTTTCTAAGTCTTTGTCTGAGAAGTCTACTCTGTAAGGTTTCTGAAGAACTTTGGAGCGACTAACATCAACTCCCATCTCTGTAGCGGCATCCATTATCCTTTCGTGGAGCACCCTAGCACTCCGGGTAAGATTTTTACTTATGAATAGTAACTCTTCTTCATTATACGAGCTCAGGCGCTCAACTCCCACGTTCCCAGCCATCATTTCTTCTATTTCTATTCTTAATTTATATATTTCCAATGTTTTAGGTTGAGAAGTGGTCTCTTTCTCTATCTCCTTTGTCCACCGGTCTAATTCTTCAGGGGAAACTAAAGAGGCGTTCCTAATTCCAGATGCACTTTCAATCACCACTTCCTTTTGTCTGGGCTGACTCCTTGTCCCTATTACACTGGCCCTCGACTCCCTTATGGGCAAATCCATTAAACTTCCAGATTCACACTCACTTTCCTGATCCTCATCTATGAATACTTCTTTCCTCGGGGTCTGGCAGCTAGGAGTAGGCAGTATTGGGGTGATGACAGGAGGAAGGGGACTAATCAAGTCATTTTTATACATTGGGATAGCAGGACCAATAGTTACCGGAATGGTCAAGGCCTCAGGATGGGGATGCATCTGTGCAATGGTTCTGGCTAAATCCTCTCGTTGTTTACAGAGGACTTCTCTCTCTTTTTCCTGCAACCCCCTTTCAACAGTATTGCCATGTAATACCTGGGGTACTAAGGATGGATAAATACTCGGGGCAGTCGGGGTAACCAATCGAGGGGGACTTTCCCCGAATGGCTGATAATTCGGGACTGTGGACTTGGGTCTGCAAAACTCATCCCTTCCACTAGGTTTACTGCTTGTAGCTATCCTGTCTGTATCACTTTCCCTCCTACTCCGGGGGTAAGTGGTAACAGAGCTTTGAGAATGCATCGAATCTGATTCTGCTACATAGGGAGGTGGATCCTTCATTAACAAGTCTTCCAGGTGTTCATCTTCTACATCCCCCATAGGTGCTAGGTGATGGGTTTTTGCTTTACATTTTCCTTTCTTCTCCTCTAATACTCCCATCATGGGAAACAGTCCTTCAGTTAACATAGACTGCCTCCACTGTTTCATTTTCTGCTCTTTGGTCGGCGTGGGAAGTCTGGGATACCACTTACTCACTCCTTTATCCATTCGGGGTTTATCTCGCTCTGCAGCCTCAATCTCCCATTCCTCCAAAGCTTCGTACTGGGTCAACCTAGGTCTAGGGTGTAATTCATTCATGCGGGTCCTTAAGTTGAACAGGATCCGACCATTAAATGTACCTTCAACAGGGAATGCCAGGACTCCGTCATCTATAGTATACTTTGCCCAATTTTCTAGCCAGACACAAGTGTGATACCCTTTATCAAACAACATAAAAGAGGCAGGGGTATTTGGCGGGGGAATGAGTACACCTTCTCTCGTTCTAATGGGCTTGTCAGTTTTGAAAAAATTCTTTACTTTATCCGAAAATGACAATTTTCTCTTTATTCCATACATCATGTGCGGTCTACCTCGTCTAAGCTGATCCTTATAAAATCCTAGGTATTTGGGATGAGGTATAAAATCTGGATACCACATATAATCTTCGGGACTTTCTTTGAACTTGGCTTGATCAATTTTGTTTACTTTCGTGCTTCCAATGCTAGCGCGACTTTTATTTCGCGCCACCCAATCAGGTCAGAGAATACAACTACAGTCAACCAATGGGTGCGCGGCCTTTTCGCAAGACAGAGTCTCCCGTTTCGGCACTCACCCCTCCTTCACAAATTCAGCTCTGCTACACGCCCGCTGTCCTGACCAATACCAGCGCGGCACGGAGTGACGTCAGAGCAGCTCTCCGACTGACTCCCGCCTTCACAAGGTAACGGAAACTTTTTACTCTCTCTAAAGTGCGAGTGCAAGTTTTAGTTAATAACACGCAACGTTTGCCACTATGTCTGAGTGTTCTAAAAAGAGAAAAGACTTTTCTTTCGCTACTAGTAAACCACTTCTGTCTACTTTTCATTCACTCTGGATAGACTTCTTTGCCTGTCCCTTCACACTAGTAACATAGAACCCGTTATTCTTCTAGCTCATCCACCTTAGTCGGGGATATGTACTGAGCCAGGATTTCACCAGCGAACTATTTTACTTACCAGACAAGCCTCGGAGACCCTACTACTCCTTCCGTATGCGACCCTTACTAGGTGATATCGCAATGAAAGTTTTATAACGGACTCGTAGCTATCATTCACTCCAGAAACAAAGGTCCTAATTAGTGCTTCCAGTTATCCTTAACCCTGCACTAATTATTCAAACTTAGTGACTTCAACAGCTAACCGGATTCTACTCACCGTTAGCTAAAATACTTCCCCGGGGATTCAGACTACACTGAACATTTACAAACAATTCTGGGTTAATTCAACATGCAGTATTTATAACAGCAATGCAAATTCATGAACGTTTACATATAAAAACACATTTCAAAATTATTGTAAAAATACAGTAACAATCAACAGCACGTTTTTGTATTCACGGTTTGTTTATGACTATCCTGTCTACCTAATCCAACTAGTCCAAACCATCCTCTGCTAGCCAGAAATTACTGCTAGAGCGCGCAGTTTTCCCCAGGTCACCCGGGATACCAATTCTCTAACACGCACTGGGCCCTTGGCGTGAAGAACACATTAATTTCGTTTGGGTGAAACTGGGTGAGGATTTCTCCTCCTGCACGCTGCTAGGAGTAATCAAGTTTGGATTTACCTCTGCTTACCATGCACCCGACTTACCACAGGCGCAATTCTTTGACGGACCTGGAGCTGTTATGGAAAAGTAGACAGGCCTAACATCCAATACACCTTAAAATCCACAATATACTTTCCACAGTTTTGTAAAATGACCACAGACACCTGATTAAGTTCGAGTTTTTATATAAGAATTCAAAGTGAAGAAGCCAGAATAATAAGCGATACACAGAGTAATATATCAAACATCAAAATCAATACCAAAAGATAACTTTGCACAAACAATATGACCATTTAGAATATATGGGAAACTACAGGGAGAAGTTTAGCACATACTATTCACTGCAACTTTATACTAGAACATAGGAATGGGACGGGACCTAGAACATGTACTTAACCTAAGTATTTGAACTATTCTTGCTACTTTCACTGCAATCCACTAAAGGAAAGGGAAAAACGGGAACATGCTATGGTTTTATAACATCGATGAATTTCTAAAGGAGAGGGGGAGAGAAGGAACCAACTAAAATTCAGGCACATATAAGTTCAATGGCAATAAGGCAATAACACAGGTAAGAAAGCTTTATCAGATCAGAGAGAGAGAGAGAGAGAGAGAGAGAGAGAGAGAGAGAGAGAGAAGATACGCAAACCCACAATCTATATTTACCTAATTCAGATTGAAGACCAACCCTGGCCACGGGTCAGTTGGGAAGACGGGGACAGGGACCCTCAGAAAAGGAATGCCAGACTGTGAGCAGGTACAGCTCACGGAGAATAAGGACAGGATACCCCTCAGGTTCGGATCAAGGACTGGGCCTCCCAGGGTACGACCAACACCCACAGCTTCGGACAGCAACGCCCGCGTTACCCCCTCCTGCAAGTAATCCGCCAGAAACCCTGATGGGATTTCGAATTCCCCAGCAAAGTGCTTCGCCAGCACTTAGGATTTTCCACCCCTTAGGAGTTTGTGGAAAGTATGGACAAAGTGCTCCGCAGCACTTTCAGAATGAGCACCTATTGAGATCGTAGGGTCAGTGACAGGTCTGCTACTCGGACAAGTCGGACAATTTTCCTAAGCTAAACTAGGGTAATTATACAATTTTGGGGACCCTCAGACCACCCCCTAATGTTGCAAGTGACAGTTTCCCATATTGTGATTGGTCAGGAGAGGTGGTGTGGTCGTTACCACCTCCTAGAATTCAGTTTCACATGATAAATATGCAATTTTGAATACCCGCCCCTCAGGTTCACGTTCCCATGCATGGAATACAGCAGTACAAGACAGTTTTCAATAGGTAGCAACAGTCTTGCGATTTCCAAGGTGAGGCGCCGTATTCCCAGCGTCGTTCCCAAGCGCATTGTGCTTCAGGTGCCAGCTGGCTAGGCTTAGCTTCTGCGCAGATGGAACTTTCTCCGGTCACGTGACAGTGCCCAGCAGAGCTTCAAGCATGGCTCCGCTCATGATTACCCAGCCCACAAAGACGCGGTACATGAAAAGTAAGCGAAAACAAATTAGAATCATACATAAAAATGATCGCACTGTATACCACAATAAGAGATAACCAACCCTTACTTTTATAATAACTATAGCATTAGGGATTAATGCGAAAGAATAGATAGGCTAAAAGCTGCTGCAGTAAGCAGAGAGCGTGGTGAGAGACAAGCGGCCATATTCAGCATCAATGCGCATGAGCACAGAATCCCTCCAGAATGCGAGTGCGTCACATCACATGGGTATGACCGACGCATGCGCAGACTGAATTTGCGGCAAAGCAGCCATTTTCAGTGCAAGCTTCGTTAGGACGTGAAAGGACAAACAAGCAAGCATCCTAGGGACACCCGCGTGTAGGGAAAAACACTTTACAAATGACGAACAATGGTGTTAATATTATTATGCCATTTAGACAAGGGTTTTGCATACGAGCAAGGCGCTATACGTGCGAATCCTTGCTCCATCAGGGATGACATAATTGTTGTTAACAGTGCTGTCTCGGATGATTTCATCAATCATGTTATGGTATAAGTAGGACAAGGGGACGTTTCAAGTTATGGTTTGCCATTACTGACTAATTTCATTGGATTGAGCCAGAACTATAACTCGCTCAGTTTTGTAGCTGCGTTTTAACTGTTTTTCACATGATAATAGTGTTTCCACTTCATTATCCAGGCGATTTACCTTCAGCCATTGACACAAACACCCAGCAAGAGCTTGTTCAGTGGGAGTTTTCAAAAAATCATGGTTTGTTTGGAAGGCATGTAGACAATCAAAGCCATAATGCGAGAAGCTTACTTTGAGGAATGCCTTGTTTTTCATTAGTAATATCTCAAGCAAACATAATTCATATCCAATATCAAATGCAAGAACCAAGGTAAGAGTGTTCCCAACACAACTGATAGGTTAGCCACCACTCAACAGTCCTACCAAGTGTTCAAGAAGCCAGCGCAGGTCATCCACATCTGGTAGAGTTCAGGTTCAATTTGTGGATTCTGGGTGCGATGTAAGTTCTCATTAGAATGCTTATATTGAGTTTGTTTGACATGCCCATGCACATTCCATGTCAGAAATGTGCTCTTCTAATTCGTTCTTCATGTCAGTCTCAACTACAGCCTTATCTCACTATCAAAAGCCAAATTGTGTCTGGCCCTCTGGCCATCTATCTATGGGACATAGTCACTGTTTGTGAAATTCTCGTGAGTTTTTTTTGTGGCTAAGTTTTCCAGTTGTCTGTCACCAACCTTACTAAATTGGAGGCGACCCATCCCACTGGAAATAAATAATGTCCTAGAATTGTCAAAGGGTATAAATCTCCCAATATCATATAGGTGTGATATCATTATAAGTCCTCCTCTTCTACCTAATCCTCCTACTACCGACCTCAGCTCATGCCCAAATATTCTGTGATAGGAATTTCTGACTGAAAACTAACTTGCCTTTCCAAGGCAACATCAAATCTGTCCATACATTTTGCAGCACCCGTATTGGACCTACAACTTGTTCAGAATAATACTTATGGACCGATGACTAAAACTCCCTATTGCATGTTTCATCATCGTGGATACTGGGTCAACCAGTGGAGAAGTGTGGCTCACTGGTTAGAGGTGGCAGACCCGTATGCTGAGATCAGACCCGGGACCAGGGTTCAATTCCTGACGCGGCAGGGTCTTGAGCCCGAAATGTCCACGGACTCGGTAATTCTCGCTTCGGTGCCTACTCGAATCACAGGTTCACACTCTGCAACTCTGGGCAATAGCTTGCTTAATCTCCACTACGGCCCCCCGCTGCGGGATGCCTGGTTTCACCTTGGGGATACCCAGTAGGGGCTATCTCACAGGGAAAAACCAGGACGGGTTCCCAATGCAAAGCGCTTTGAGACCTGGCGGTGATATTGCGCTATATAAAAACCCATCCATCCAACCAGGATATCTCCCAACCTTCCTTCCATATGGTCTAAATTGGCTGCTATGCAATATTGAATGAAGTATTGGCCTTCCAGCCAACCGTTTGAGAGTAGTAGGCACGTGCTTTCATGGAGATATTTTATTCTGACTTCCATTACATTGTAATATTGTTGTCCTTACTCTGTAGGCCTCCACTCCTTGCAATACTTTTTCCCAATTCACCTGCAATATCAGCAAAGGCCTGTTAGACAAGCCAGTCTTAGGGTGGTGTTCCTCCAGACGTTTTGTCTCTCCTCCTGCATTTTGCAGAACTTATTTTTGTTCGTCTTAGGACTCTGTGCACTTTACCACTGTTCATCAGTACTAAAGTACCTATGCTCCCTCCCCTAGTAACATGATTAAATTGGCTTATCCCGAATTGGTATATTTAATTTACCTTTAGTCCTTTGTAGAGTTGTGGGTCATCTGTTAGTAGGATGGGGGGGACATGTAAATAAAATGCTACTAGTGGGCCTGTAGCACTTAGTGTGCCACTCACTTAAGTAGCACTTTGAAATATGTCCCAGGCCTACCATTGAAACTTGAATGCAGTGTTAAACTGCCATGTGGACTTGACATTTATACCCCTTTGCCAAGCTTTAATCTACCCTTTTATTACAAGTCACCCCTAAGGCAGGCCCTAGGTAGCCCATTGGGCAGCGTGCTTTGTAATTAAAAGGTTGAGCATGTACTTTTAAGGTTTACATGCCCAAGTGGTGAGAAACTCCTAAATTAATTTTTTTCTGCTGTGAGGCGTATTCCTCTCATTGGATAACCTTGGAGATTCCTTATTACATATGAAAAGCTGTAATTTTCAATGGAGAGCAGGTAATAATATCATCTTTGATGTCTATGAAATTGTAATGGTAAACCCTCTTTAATGGCAAAATCAGATTTCTTTCGTACAATTTTGATACTTTCACTTTTAGAAAGCTGACATTTTCCTGCCCTAAGTCCTTTTGTTCCTGTAGCCTGTCTTGGGTCACATGATTGGGTATAACTGAAAGTTAGGCCTTGTGAATTCCTCCCAGACGGTCACATAATTGAGGGAATCAGTGTGCCTCACAGGGGCATCTGTTGGCAGGATGGGTGCAGAGCTGAGCCCAGCCGAGAATTTGATATTTGAGGAGTACTTGATTTATTGTTAACCGTTCGGTTATTTCAAATCATTACAGTAGAACGCTAATGTTTATACCCACCCACCCATGCCCTCCCCCATACCGCCCACTCCACAGTCATCCCTTCAGCTTTAAAACCCTGTTTCCAATAGTAAATCTTGTGTTGCAAAGACCATTTTGCCTTTGATCCAGGGGTTTAATTCATATTGCGACAATATTCCAGTCAAAACACGTGGAATGGCGGGCTAACTCTTCTTTGCCTTTTGATGTTATGCCAGCACCTTAATGTTATGTTATGTTAACCCTTTGTTGAAGCGCAAACAGCTGCCCCAGCAACGGAGCGTCCTGGCGCTGACCTAACCAGTACCTGAGGGGAGGGGGGGATAACCAACAGAAGACTAGATGACGGAAAAGAGATGAGTTTTGATTTCCTTTCGAAAGGCAGTCAAATTGGTTAGGGTGCGGCTGTGTAGAGGCAGGGAGTTCCAAAGTCTTGCCCCTAAGACTTTGAAGGAACGGCCGCCCATTCTACACAGCCTGGTTCGGGGGACCGTCACGAGGTGTTGTCCCAGTGAGCGCAAGGTGCGCTGGGGAGTGTAGGGTACAAGGAGCGGGCGTAGGAGTTCAGGGCAGTCTGAATTAAGAATTTTGAATGCAGTGGTAAGGGTTTTGAAATGAATTCGGGATTCAATTGGCAGCCAGTGCAGATTACGGATGGTGGCTCTAGCAGAGCACCTGCGTGGGAGGCCAACCACAGCTCTGGCGGCCGAGTTCTGAATACGTTGCAGCCGTGCTAGTTCTGCTTTATTTGCCCCCAAGAATAGAACATTGGCATAGTCCAGCCGGGCAAGGATCATGGATTGGATGATAAGTTGGCAGGTTCTGGAGTCGAAGAAACCGAGTATCGGGCTAAGACTCCTCATAAGACCCACACACGTAGCTGCCACTTTCTTTGTGTGGGACTGAAAATTGAGTGAGGAGTCGAGCCAGACACCTAGGTTTTTCACAACATTTTTTGGCTCGGAGGTGGGGCCAAGCAAAGAGGGCCACCAGTGATCGCTCCAGTGGCTAGGGTTTTTGCCAAGGAGAAGCACCTCCATTTTCCCGGCGTTCAGCTGTAAACAGTTGCGCGTCATCCACTGTGCAACTGCCGCTAGACCATCCCTGAATTTAGTAGCCGAAGTTGAAGGGCCTTCAGAGAGTGTGATGACTAGCTGTGTGTCGTCGGCGTACGACACCAGCGTAAGGTCCCACTCTTTTGCCACTACTGCAAGAGGCTGGACGTACAGATTAAAAAGGGATGGGCTAGGCGCCGATCCCTGGGGAACTCCCTGTTCGATAGAATGGGGTTGGGAGATGTAAGGTGGGGCTGAAACTCGAAAGGACCTGTCCTTTAAAAAGGACCGGAACCATTCAAGGGCGAGTTCATAGATCCCTATGGCCTCAAGTCGTTTCAACAGGATGTTGTGTGAGACCGTGTCAAAGGCCGCGCTGAGATCCAGCAGGATCAGCGCAGCACTTTGACCAGCGTCCAGGACACCCCGAAGGTGTTCAGTGGTGGTAATGGCTCATTAATCAGTCTCTGACATTCAAGAGCTGTGGAAAGTCATTTATACACTTGCATCTAAGGCCTGTGTGATCTGGTGAATACATGTTGCCGCTCTTGCGAGGTAGTGGGTTTTTGTTTTCAAAAGGCACCAATTTGATGCCTCCTTGCATGTTCTGATGCCTAGGTCTCTTAGAATGGGGCAGAGCAGCCTTTGTCAGTTTCTAATCAATTTGGGGCTATATTGTAAAGAACAAGGGTCCTTAGAGCAAACAACAGATGAAGAGAAAAAATAAATATATACCAAATGGAAATATATTGTATGGGGAAATGTCCAGCCGGACAGTTTTATTTCCCTGATATAAAGGTAATTATAAACCAATAGAACACTGAGTGTGATAGAAGCGGGATTCCCGGTGCCAGCAAGAATCCCCATTGAGGTCTTGCATACTGTATTACCAGACCAGGATACCGAGAGCATCGTTCTTCGGACCTTACTACTGAGGGCACTCTTAAAGATCCATTATGGTTCTTTGCTTCCAAGCAAATTTAAATTATTAAACACAAGAGATCTTTCCCAACTGAGTGCTACACAATTGTGATATATTTGCGAATGTGTAACTTCAAGGCAATTACCCTCTGTCCTGAGGATGAACCTTTATTATGTATGTTTCGAAACGTCGTCGACAAAATTACACTAAATGCATAAATTGTTATATACTTTTCTCTTGCATATGTGTATATTTTAGATTGTCTGGTTTATGTTTTATTCTACTCAGATGTCCTGTTATTGCCTGCTAATTTGTATGTTGTATGTCTTCTTAGTGTGTTAGCCAGACACCGGCCGGTGTCCCGCTTCTATCACACTCAGTGTTCTATTGGTTTATAATTACCTTTATATCAGGGAAATAAAACTGTCCGGCTGGACATTTCCCCTAACAATATATTTCCATTTGGTATATATTTATTTTTTCTCTTCATCTGTTGTTTGCTCTAAGGACCCTTGTTCTTTACAATATAGTACCTACCCATGGTCCTTAGCTTATTGCGCCTTGGGTGCCCTTGTCCCTCCTAAATAATCAATTTGGGGCAGCAACATAATAGGTGGAGCCAGGATTCCCTTTGGTAGTTGCATAGACAACAAGAAACGTCTCTGTCTGCTCGCCCCCATGCTGGATTAAAGTCTGCAGTTCTAAGGGCTGTCAGCCTCATAAAAAGGAATTTCCTGCAAACTAGTGCCCATAGTGCTTCCCTTAGGTATTGTTGAGCTTTCCCCATGGTGTAAGATTCGTCCAATGCCGTCGTGTAGGTGTCATGGTGAAGTGCAGTTAGATACTTATCAAGTGAAATAGAGCGGACTTGCCATTCGATGATATTTGATGAGGCCTTATGCTGGATGTCTGATAGAGACAGACTTTTGGATTCGATGTTTAGGGTCCCTATTGCTTTGTCCAGCTTGTCCAGCTTGATATACCAGGGGGAGTCCTCTTCTCTGAATATTGTTACCAAATGATGTTATACAGAGCTTTAAGGACTCTAATATAATACTTAATTAGGTCCCCCTTGAGGGCCATTTCAGGTCTGCAGAGCCCCAGTTCCAAACGTAACCTGGTGTTCCTTGCGTGCCTTGGTACTTGCAGCACAAGTTTGTGGGCTTTGACCTGAGTTGCTGCTAGAAGTTTGTCTAAGGCTCCCAGAAATGCCAAATGGCCGTAGTTAATGGCCGGGATTCATTTTGCCTTAAGGACCCTCAGCATGGGGTCTGCTGTTGGGCTGGACAAGCGTTGGCTTAAACGTCTCATCATTAAAATTACACTATTGGTTTGGCAATTAAGTGTTTTATATGAGTTGCCGGTGTTGCCCTCTCGAGCAGGCAAGCCCCAAGATAATTATAGGCTGTGGTGGTCCCTATATGGTAATCTCCCAAATTACAGACTGCTTGTTTTTTTGGGGGATATCCGTCGAATATCATGATCTTTTTTTTACTTTAGTTAACTGTCAAGTGATTTTGCTTATTATACTTTCCCAGCTCTTTTAATGCTCTTTGGAGGCCCACCCTTGTGTGGTCCATCACTACAGTATCGTCTGTGTACTGGAGAATTGCCAATCTCACCTTGCCCAGTCTTGATGGAACTAGACTTGCCTCTTTCAGAGCTCCCCTCAAGTCTGCTGTATAGAGGTTAAATAAAAGGGGGGACAAGACACAGCTCTGCTTCAGGTCGTTGTTAGTTTCAACCTTTTCTGATAACGCTGTAGGGCTTATCTTGACCTGTACCCAGGACCCCTCATGAAGGAATATGATGGTTTTCAGGAGCTTTTATGGAATCCCCCAGGCTGACAGTTTTCCCCAAAGTTTACCTCTACCAACTCTATCAAAAGCTGTACTGTAATCTATAAAACAGGAGCAAGTGCCTGTCTTTCACAGCGCGTTTTGAGAGGTAGGCCAGGGCCATGATGTTATCCGTTGTTGAGCTATTTGTCCTGAAGCCGGTCTGGTAGAATGGAAGTATCTTGTTGTTATTAGCCCATACCTCTAGTTCTCTCAATAATAGTTTAGCATAGGCTTTGGCTTCTACATCGAGCAGGGCCACAAGCCTATAGTTGGAGTGATTGCCTTTCCTATGAATGGGAAAAAGGACTGATCCTTTCCATGATTGATGTATTATTGCCGATGAGTGAGCAAAATTTAATGAAGGGGTGAGGAGGGAGGCAAAGAAAGGTTGGACTGATTTAAATGCCAGGGCTGGAATGCAGTTAGGGTCTGGCGCCCCATCGTTCCTCATTTTCTTGATCTCCCTTGTTAGTACTGCTTCTGTGAAACCTTTACCCACAATCATAATTGGCCCTGCTTTATATATATCCATGGGAAGAGTGTCTATATGAGTGCCTATTTCCAAGGTGTTCTTAGGAAGAGCAATCTCGGCAGCTGGTATTCCTCTATTGTATAAGCCCCTGACATACAGTTCCCACTCATTGCTTGTAATCTTATTCTCCTTGCTCCTGGACTGGGTGCTCAGGTGGTTGATATACCTCCATAATTTGGCGTTGTTCTTTTCCTTTAACAGTGCGAATATTGTGAGGCATTTTTGTTCCATTTCTTTCATCTTATGCTCGCCTACTTTCCTCCTGTGGGCGGAGCTCAACTCCTCTATGGAGGCCCCCTCTGCAGATGATCCTCTTTTCTTCCTTCCTCTGAGTGCCTTCATAAGAGCACCTTTACATTGACTCAGGCTGTTCGGTATCTTTAGCTTCTTTGAGGAGGAGTCCGTGTGAGAAAGTAGTTTTTTACAGTGAGTTTTGCCCAGTTTCCGCCAAAGGTCATCTGTTAGAGTCCCAGAGACCTATAGCCTCTGAGTGGATCTCCCGCAGTCCACGAGCTTGCCACATTATTGCCCACTCCTGGATTTTTCCTTCAAGTTTGGTTGTCCATTTTTTTGTTTTAAGGGCTCTGAAACGTTCATCCCATGTGGATTCTCCCATCACTTTCTGGAGGTCAGCTGATTCCATACCTAGGTTAAATATTGCACATAGATGCCTATGATCGATTTCCCCTCAGTCGTCGACCATTCAGCTTATCTGCCGATTTCTCATTGATCAAAATATAGTCAATAGTAGATACATTCCTAAATGATGGTTTGGGCACCACAAGGGTGATCGTAGTTTCTTCATGAAGTGAGTTGAGCAAAGTTTAACATTTTTAAAACGAGAGAGCAAAAGGCCCACCTTGTGCCCTTTGTTTTGCTTGCCAGGGGCCCTTTCCAGGCCTCTCAAAATAAAATCACCTGCAATGATTATATTATAATGCTCATATTTAATTAATATTTCCTCCAGCGTGGTGATGAGTAATTCCTTACTGTCTGCAGTCAGTGATGGATTGATGTAGCAATTTATAAGCAGCAAATTGAACAGCTGGTGGCCCTCCTTTTACCCAGCAATTACCATTACTCGCAGGTCTGGAAAGTTTATTCTTATTTCTGTAGAGTTAAGATTACACGCATTGGCTTATAAAAAATTGATAGACCCCCAGAGGGGCGAACAAAGATGTTTTTTTTGTTGCATTTATCTTATGTTTATGGAAGCCTGCTATGGGAGTTGATGTTTCTTGGCAGCATATGATATCCCCTTTTTCGAGGTAGTCCTGCACTTCCTTGTTCCCTACTTATTTGTTTAACCCAGCGATGTTCCAAGATGTGAGAGTTAATTCTTGATGGAGGTCGGAGTTATGACCTTGAAATTGATCTTCCCACACTGACATTTCCCTACCTGCTCTGGCGGAGAATTGTCTTTGGCTAGGGCTGTTGTTGCCAGTTCTCACCTCTTTAGCCTGCTTATAATGCTCCATTAGCACTCTTCGCAGATTATCGCTTTGAAAAGAGGAAATATTTATTGGTGTACTAGGGCGTTCACTTGTATTTTCTGCTCGTTTTCTATTATGGTTAGTGCCTTTCAAGATTGATGCGGCTCCTGGCCCCTCATTTTGAGGTATGAGGACTTAAGGATATTTAGGTTGAGTGCATTCTATTACTTCTATGCCCCAGCTTGTTAGTTGTTGGGCTTGCTTTTCCAAGAACTGCCCGTTGTTATGTTATGTTATGTTATGTTATTTTTATACTTCTATAGCGCACAGCCACTCCACGGAGTATCCCGGCGCTTTATCGAAGGAAACCCAACCGAAGAAGGGAGAACATAACACTGAGAGGACGTGCAGACACAGGAAGCAACATCAAATTAAGGGAAAAGCCATGTCTTAAGGGCCTTTCGGAAGGACAGAAGGCTAGAGGTCTGTCTCAAAGAGATTGGGAGGTCATTCCAAGCATGAGGAGCTAAGTAGCGAAAAGACCGTCCTCCTGCTCTAGCACGCTTGATAATGGGAACACTCATTTTTGATAGGGACGAAGATCTGAGAGATCTGGGGGGGTTATACCAGGACAATCGTTTGGAAATATATTTGGGGCCTATACCATGTAGGGCCTTGAAAGTCGTGGTCAAAGTTTTAAATAGAATCCTTTTAGTAATAGGAAGCCAGTGTAGTGTTGAGAGAAGATCAGTGGCTCTGGCTTTTCTTGGAAGACCAAAGATGGCTCGGGCTGCAGAATTCTGGGCGATTTGCAGACGCCTGACCAGATATTTGGGAAGTCCCAGAAACAAAACATTAGCATAATCCAGCCTAGAGCCAATCAGTGCCTGGACAATGATTTTTCTGTGCTGGATGGAGACTAGAGGGAGGAATTTACGAAGCATCCGAAGGATGCCGAAACATTTCCCAGTAAGAGATGAAATATGCGGTCCGAAAGATAACTCATTGTCAATCAAAACTCCCAAATTTTTGGCTTTCAAAGACGAACTAGTGGGAGGAAACATATCTTGCGGCCACCAGGGTTTCCAATCAGGCTCAGAGAATGAAGAGAATGATCGCTAAAGCTCAGGAGGGTTAAATCGCCGTGGCTGTCTCCTTGTGACCTTTTGAACTTTACCCACTCTGTGTTTTCCGTAGTGATCTGAGACAAGAACGTGACATGGCCTAAAAGATAGAGGATATTAGTTCTGTTTAGGATGTCATGGGGACCTTCCATGTGGTACCTAGGGGTGAGCACCACCACATATATTGTGGGTGTTTCCTCAGGGTATTTTGTTTGCGTGGCCCCCCCAATGCTCTGGCTGCATGATCTCAAACTTTGGGGGGCTGTTAGAGATTCGTCAGTGTTGTTCACCTTCTGCCCTGTTGCTGTTTCCCATCAGCTTTCTTTTTGCTTCTGCTCCATCATTGGAGGTGTAGTGTGCTCTTTTTGGCATTTATGACCCTCCAGTTCCAGAAGTCCATAGAGCCTTATTTGTGTGGATGCGTCCTCTTTACCCAAGCTGACCCTGTTTGTTGTCACCTGGGCAGCCAATGATGTTGACCAGGCTGGTTGTTGTAGGTCCACCTGGTCCGCCTGGTCCATATGGTCCCTGCCCTGTTGCGTCAGACCATCTCTTGCTCTTTCTTCAGTCTTTTCTTTGTTTGCCAGTCTACCCTGGCTCTTAATCTGTTTGAAGTTAAAAATATGGTAAAGTGGCAGTGAGCTGCTATTCTCTCCGGGTCTGTGACTGTTCAGCATTGCAGGCAGGATTGATCTTCTTTTCATTTTTTAACTCTTCAGGTGTTTTTCTTCAGCTTTTTCTTCACCCTCCTTGTTAGGGGGGCTTCTGATCTGACTCCTAATTCCCCCTCAAGGGTCGCTTTCTGTTCTTTGGCTTCCTTTGTGTCTGGGCTTGCCGGAGTTTCCTCGATGACGCTCTTTATCCGAGGTGCCAGGGTCTCTAGGCTATTGCACTCATTTTCTCTGGCTTTTGATTTCGAATTCCTCGCTCGGCTGGGTTCTCCATTGGTCACTGGTGTGTTATTTCCCTTTGCCAGCGATTCAAATGTCTTAGATGTCTTCGATAAATCACCTCTACTCTTAGTTAGTGCTACTATGTCCCCCAGTATTTCCGGCATCTCAGCCCACTTATCTATTAGATCAGAACTTGAGCTTGTACGAGCTATCATTGCTTGATTGTAGTTGATTGTTGCCTCCAATTCTTCTAGCTTGTGGCCCTGGTTCACTAGACATTGGGCTATTGATTGAAGAAGGTCAACTTGGACCTCCATTTTGGTTGATTGCCATATCAGAGCCTTGGCTATGGACTTTTGTGCTTCTCTGATGGTTATCAAATGGGGGGGGGGTGTCTTCTTGCTCATCTTGATCTTCCTAGCCTGTGGCTGCGGATAACCCTGCTCGATCTTTTGCCTGGTTTCTTACTGAGTGTCCTCTCCCAATGAGGTTGGGGGTGAGATCCACAGTCCTTTCTGTTGTTTTCTCTAGTTCTTGTAGAAAGGAATCAGTGAGGTCTCCTGTCTCTTGCAAATCGAGTTGCCGGAGTCCAATTATGGAGGCCTTTGTAGTTGATCGCAAGATAGCTCGCGGGCTGGTACGTGCCAGATCTTTGCCCCCAATAACCTCAGGCACGTCCTCCTCCTGATGCAAATGAATCAATGCTTTGATCAGTAAGGGGCTGTCTGTCGCATCTGTAGGCTTCCTAATGGTATCTGTGACTGTTATGTGCCTCCTGAGGTCAGTATCACTGATCCTTTCATTGTGTAGTTTACTGTTCTCCCCTACTTCCCCCACTTTACACCTGCTAGAAAGGGGCTGATTTGGACTTCCTATACCCATGCATTCTGCACCCGGTCCTGGCCCTCTTTGTCGGGCAGCAGGCGGATCCCTTCCCCAAGAGGGGAATTTTTGCTGTAGGGTAGCTCGATGTGTGCCTGGCATGGCCCCATTGTTTGGGGGTTGCTCGCTGTGGTCTCATCGACCCTTCTGGGGGACTTCCATGGGGGTGGCGGACAGCCCGGTGCCTGACAATAATGAGTTATAAGCCCTTGTTGGGGGGGCTATAGTGTATGTAGTGCTCGCTGGGTTTGACTCTTGTCTCAAGTTCTGAGCCGTATTTCTTGTGATCCTTGTTGTATGATATTTGAGGGCGTTTTCATCAGGATCCATCCTCTTTAGATTAGTTGTGTTTCTCTTGAGCATTTTCCTTCAGCACGTGCTCCTTGCACCACAGTGCTATGCCAAATAGTGATACGCCTTAAATGACCCCCCTGTATCTCACTGCATTCACGCTGAACTCACCCCGGGAAGCCTGATGTCCTATAGCAGACGTCCTATAGCAGGCGTCCCCAGCCAAACTTAGCCTTATTATAGGGTGGTTGTTCGGTTTCTCACTCCTCACGTCTTCCTTGTCTTGGCTCCCACCAGTGAGTCACGTGGTCTCAGGCGAGCCCTTGCTGGGGGCCACTGGCTTGGAGGTCTTTAAAAGCCCAGGGGGCCCACAAGGGGGCATGAGTGGAAAGTAAGCTGCAGCCAGCAGGCTGCAGGCAGGTGCCAGCTGAGAAGCTCTTTTTGTTTTTTGGAGGGGGCGTGAGTTGGTCTGAACTGAAGAGCTAGAAGATGTTTGGCAACCTCACGTCCATTGAGATGTGATGCCCAAATGCGGAGACCAAAATCAGCACCAGAGTTTCGTGACCGAATGCCTTAGAACTTAAGTTGGAGCGAGCGGGGCTCACAGAGGTACCGCAAGCACGACCCGACCTAGCTTCCGCATTTTTTCCCGGGCTCGCACTTCGCCGCCACTTCTGATGGCTGCCGCGCTCGCTCTCTGCTCTCCGCTCTCTGCTCTGCTCTGCTCACCATGGGACCCCGTCTGGCTCTGTGATTTCTGGGGGTCTCTTACAATGGTAGCACAGTAGTAGCACTTGGTAGGAGACTCACAGCTCCGCACTCTGCTCCACTGCTCGGGCTGCTGGCCCCTGCCTGACCTTATGCCTGACATTCGCCGGAACTGACTCTCCTTCCGCCGAAGGCGTAGTGATTTGCCTGTAATCACAGGATGTTGGGCTGGCGCTGGGACTCGAACCTGAATAACCACTTCCAAAGTCAGCAGCTCTCAGCCCAGACCCACTTGCAACTGAATAGTGTGTGCACTGCCTCCACACATAGGACCTAACATCCCACAGTGTCAGTGCCGCCAGCTTGGAGACAGGGGAGGCTGTAGATCACATGCACTTCAAAGCCATTATCTAGAAGCTTTTCCCATCTTCCGGAGCCAGGCAACCAAAGTATATAAATAGGACTTCAGACAACAACTCTTCAGTACACTTCTGGACCGATGGATACTCTGCCAGGAAGAAGGACTGCCGTGCTTCTGGGAGGACTGCCACTCGGCTGGACTGCTGCTCTGAATGACTGCTGCCCTTCTGAATTGCTGCCCTGTTACCCTGCTGCTCTGCTACCTTCTACCTGGGTACAAGGACTGTATTTTCATCTGCCCCAGGCCCTGAAAAGAGACTCAGAGGGGCTAGTTTACTGGCTCTTCTTCTGAGCCACAGGGACACAGAAGGACTCCACCATCTAGAGCCCACACCAGGACCCAGCCAGATTGAGTCCTGGCCATCCTAGTGGTGCTCTTCCAGTCTTGGACCCTTAGAGGTAGTGTTAAACCTGCCCAGATGGCCAAAACCTGTACCTTCTGCAGCTCCCCTTCTAGACCTTGTCATTTTCCAGAATCCTTCATCAACACTATCAGCACAGAAATCAGACTCACATTCTCCATGGCATGTCTCATCATCATGAACAGTGGGTTTATCACTGTATCTTGCAGACAACCTTCCACATGCTGTAAGTCGCTCCATCATATGGTTGAGAAAACCTAAGTATAGCCTGCACCACTTCTGCAGTAATATTTTAAAAGGTCATCTAATCCAATATTAGAACATATGTCTCTTATCTGTTTTCCCAAAATACTGTCTAGGTATATGTACTGGTATTATCTGAAAAAGATACGGTAGAATAGGGTATAGATTCTTCTTACAGGAGACAGTTTTTCCATTGTTGACCAATGTTATTATACACTTCATCACTTCGATAAAATTACTCTCAAAAAGGTATTTATTAAACATTCTGCTCCATATACTAGGGTTAAGGTGCTATTGTATTCTTAGGGATAATGTGGACAATCCGTCAATCATGAAACTAAGTAGCAGATAAAGTATTTAAAATAAAGCTAGTAAACAAAGAATCAATGCCTCTATAATGTTTTAATCACATTATAGGAAAAAATGCACGGTTGTATATTCAACAAAGCATACACACTTATAACGGTATTGGTGCCCCTGAGGGTGGAGGGGGAGTGATATAGTGAAGGTATAGTGGGGGGAAGGATAGGTGACAATAAAAACGTGATATTGATCAGGTAGTAATAATGAGAATTCAAATGTTCAGTAGTAAGCAAAATATACAGTTGCTCATTGTCATGATTTCAACAAAACACATGCCCCATTGTCCAGTTAATGCAAAATTGGTGGGTTGAGTAGGGCTGTTGTAGGGTGAGGGTGGGTGTCGACGTTTCGACCCTGGGAAGCAGGATTTATTCAAATTCCTTGCACTCGGGTCTTCTTCAGGACGGGCGGTAAAATAGGGGCAGCCAACCTGATATTGAAAAAAGGGGGGATTAGTTTAGTTAATTCTGAATTTGAAAATGTATTCCAGGCTTGACTAGGTGGGTAGGGTAAATAGACATACCTGAGTACATCCGGTGGGGGGATGGAGTTATTCCAAAGAAAGGTCCTTAATATTAGTTCAAAAGCCTAAAAAAATTCATATGTAGACTTTTTAGAATAAAATATCTAATTGATTCAACAAAAACTCGATAAGGGAATGCCAAATGACTTACTAAGGTAAAGTTCGGGTTCCTTGAAAGGTCAAAATGCTGGACGAAGAACCACACGAACCATCTATCAAAAGGAGAAACATCACTTAGGATTGGACCCTCGGTTTTTTTTTAAAAAAGGGTAAATTATGAATCAAAACCAAAACGGAGCTTACCGAATGGCTTGAAAGTCCGCTGGTCTATAATTGAAGCAGGGATGCTGATTAGATCCAATTGCGGTATCTACAGAGTAAAAAGAACGCAATCGAGTGTCAAATGATTCAGTTAAAAAGTTAGCGCGGGAGAATGGAGCAGAGTAACAAGACAACCGGAGGGTTTGTAAGCTTACCGGTCGGCTTTACGCTCGGCGTCTGACTCAGGTTCCTCGCGGGCAGCGAACTTCCTGATACTCAGGTTGTTATGGTAACGGTGTCACGTGGGATAGCCAGTAAAAAAAGACTACGAGAGTCGTCCGTTGCCATGGTAGTGCAATCGAGTAGCATAGTCAGAGTTTTACGTAATTGGTAAGGTGGAGGGTACACAGAGCCACATAGGTGGATAGGCATTTTGGACAAGGCAACCCCAATGGGGGTTTAAAATCACGAAGTTAAGACGGATCCGATCCGTAATTCCCACCGATTGGTGAAGTTGGTGTCATCGTCCAAAGGTAATTAATAATATATTACTGCGACATTATCTTCATATGGGTAATGTAATTGTAATATTATTATAGCAGTCTCAAAGACGGTAACTAACGTAAGTAGTAGTTCACATAAATACATCATGAAATAAGATGGTATCATTATTGTTGTTACAAAACTGCGTACCTATCCCATGATGGTAAAGCAGTATATATCCACATGTCAATAGATGATAGATAGGTACACATCGTATCAGTATCAACAAAGATTGTATGTCAGTCAGTGGGTTATCCAGCAAAAGATAATAACTCATGAAAAATGTACTGCGTACCTGTCACATGACGGTATAGGCAGTTGCAGTTGACTGATAAACCACATTGGATAGTTATATTCTAGTAGTTCTTTAATCTCATATAGAAATTGGTAATACACATTAAGCTAAGGTGGCAAGTTGCGAAAAAGAACTATCATGTTCGTTGAGACCTGAATTTATAGAGTCAAAGTAGAACATCCATTTAAGTTCCCTTATGTTAAGTATGTTGAATATGTTCCCACCCCTGGGGCCAAGGTTGATTTTCTCAATTACTAGCCATTTTAGACTATCAGGTGGATGTTGTACTGATCTGAAATGGTCAACTAGAGGAGCACCGGCCACCTCACATCTGATGCGGCTCATATGTTGCAAGACCCGTTGCTTGATTTTCTGTTGGGTTTGTCCAACATAGATGAGATTGCAGGGGCACACAATCGCATAGATCACTGTCGAGGTGTTACAATTGCTGAGAGATTTCAGTTGGATTTTCTTCTGGTTGTGTATGAATTCTTTGGTTTGTATACAGCTATCACAGGCTTTACACTGGCCGCATTTGAAATGGCCAATGATCGGCTGGAGATTCCACAGAGATCTGATGGTGGGATCTTCCTTGGATGGAAGAAGCGAGCGCACTACATAGTCTTTCACACTTCTGGATTTTTTGAAGGCATGTAGTGGGGTGTCGGGATGCTGTATGTCGTCTGCAACCAGTTGCCAGTGATGATTTACAATCTTCTTAATTAGGTTGCTCTTGGTAGAGAAGGTCGTCACACAGACAATCCTATCCTGCTGATTGTCAATTGGATCTTTGGTCTTTAAGAGTTCCTCCCGGGGGTAGAACCATGCACGTTTCTTAGCTTTAGTCACCAGTCTTTTTGGGTAGCCGCGGGCTTTCAAGCGTTCAGCTAGTTCTTCCGACTGTTGAAAGTAATGTTCTTTGGAGGAACAGTTTCTTCGGATCCGTAAAAACTGACCGAATGGGAGGTTATCACGAAGGGCACGAGGATGGTGACTACTATATTGAAGTAGGGAGTTCCTCTCAGCCGGTTTTCTGTACAGAGTGGTTTGAAGTTGGCCCTGATGATGGTAAATGGTGATATCCAGAAAGTCTATACTTTGATTATTAGATTGTATAGTAAATTGTAGATAAGGTGATTGCTGGTTTAGCCATAGGTGAAACTCATTCAGGGTGGTCGAGTCACCATTCCAAATTATTAAAATGTCGTCTATGTAACGAACCCAGATGTTAAGATAGTTGTTGAAAGGGTTGTTGGCATTAAGTATGTTGTTTGCTTCAAAGGCTGCCATATATAAAATGGCTACATCCGGGGCAAAAGGAGCCCCCATTGCCACACCCTGTGTTTGAAGAAAAAAATCATTTTTAAAGGTGAAAAAGTTCTTCGTCATAGCGACCCGGAGTAAGGAAATAATGAATTCAGAAGGCACACGCAGGGGTGTGGTCTAGATTCCAGGTATCTCATGATGACTGCTAACGCTTCCTCTTGGGGGATGGAAGTATACAGAGATACCACGTCACAGGTAACCAATAATTGCTGCGTCGGGTCAAAAGGTAACTCTTCGACTAGGTTAATGGTTTGAGGAGTGTCCCTTAGGTATGTCTGGGTAGCCTCCGCCAATGGTTTTAAGAAAAAGTCAATATACCTTCCTAAGGGTTCTAGAATAGAGCCACAACCCGATACAATTGGACGTCCAGGGGGATTGGCCATGTCCTTATGTATTTTAGGGAGAGTATATATTGTGGCTAAACGTGGGTGAGGCTGGTTGAGATAGTCAAATTCATGTTTAGATAGGAATCCAAATTCCAATCCAAGCTGTGTGATTTCCAGGATTTCACGTGCTATTGCTTGTGAGGGATCCGAACGAAGTTTTTGATAGCTGACGCCATCCATCAGTTGTCGTTGAATCTCAGACTCGTATTTTTTGGTATCCTGAATCACAATGGCACCACCTTTATCCGCCGGTTTGATCACCACTTCAGAGTTGTTAGCCAATGACTGGAGAGCATCCTTTTCGGTCTTACTAGTATTGTACCTGGTGTAGGTCTGATTCATTAAAGTTGCGTTAGCATCCCTCCATACCACTGCCTCGTATGCCAGAATTTTATTGGTCATGGTGCAGGACGGTGGAACAAACGTGGAGGAAGTCCTCAAGCCAGTACAAGATGGATTTTTGTATGGACCTGCGTTACTAAAAAAGTATTTCAATCTCACTTTCCGAAAAAATTTGAACAGTTCAGTGCGAACTGTGAATGAGTCAGGTTTATTGGTTGGGACATATGATAGTCCTTTGCTTAGTGCACGTGTTTCCGATTCGTTCAAGATATAGTTAGAAATGTTCACCACAGGGTTCATGGTAGATGTCTGTATTACCAGCGGTAAGTTTTGTTCCGGGTTGTTCTCTCCCCGTGCTGCTCCTGCTGGAAATGAACCTGTTTGGATGTTTGGCCTCGTCCGGTGTCCCAGTTGGTGTTGCTCTGATTCTGTCACGGGATTGACCTCTGTTGGAGAAATTGCCTCTGCCTCTCGGGGGGCGCCATGGTGCGGGTCGCTGCCCTAAAAAAGGTTGGTACTGTGGTGACTGGTAGCTGTAGTCAGGGTAGTTGTATTGGCGATTCGGGCCAGCGAATTCCTGTTCACCTTCGGAACTATATGAGGAGTCAGAGAAGGTTGTATAGTTCCTTCTGCCACGGAAACTTCCTCGCCCTCTGTTAGTAAATCTACCTTGTTGGTCCTGTTTATAGTAATCGTCTTGAAGGTAGGGGTAGGTTTTCTTTTTATCGTATAATCTTATGTCTCTGGCGAGTTTCTCTAATTTACGAGTGGTGAGGTCAAAATCCTTTAGAGTGGCTTCCAGATTATTAAGTGTTTCTTTTGCTCCTTCCAGATTAGCATCTGCGGCGATCTCTGCACGAAGTGATTTAATTTCACTGGTCAGTACCTGGATCTGTTGGGCAGCTGTCTCTATCCCAAGCACCATCCAGTGGCGAGAGCAATTGTTCGATATGTGACTAAACCCTTCCCTGAACGAGTCTGAGATTCAACGACAACTGATGGATGGCGTCAGCTATCAAAAACTTCGCTCGGATCCCTCACAAGCAATAGCACGTGAAATCCTGGAAATCACACAGCTTGGATTGGAATTTGGATTCCTATCTAAACATGAATTTGACTATCTCAACCAGCCTCACCCACGTTTAGCCACAATATATACTCTCCCTAAAATACATAAGGACATGGCCAATCCCCCTGGACGTCCAATTGTATCGGGTTGTGGCTCTATTCTAGAACCCTTAGGAAGGTATATTGACTTTTTCTTAAAACCATTGGCGGAGGCTACCCAGACATACCTAAGGGACACTCCTCAAACCATTAACCTAGTCGAAGAGTTACCTTTTGACCCGACGCAGCAATTATTGGTTACCTGTGACGTGGTATCTCTGTATACTTCCATCCCCCAAGAGGAAGCGTTAGCAGTCATCATGAGATACCTGGAATCTAGACCAGCACCCCTGCGTGTGCCTTCTGAATTCATTATTTCCTTACTCCGGGTCGCTATGACGAAGAACTTTTTCACCTTTAAAAATGATTTTTTTCTTCAAACACAGGGTGTGGCAATGGGGGCTCCTTTTGCCCCGGATGTAGCCATTTTATATATGGCAGCCTTTGAAGCAAACAACATACTTAATGCCAACAACCCTTTCAACAACTATCTTAACATCTGGGTTCGTTACATAGACGACATTTTAATAATTTGGAATGGTGACTCGACCACCCTGAATGAGTTTCACCTATGGCTAAACCAGCAATCACCTTATCTACAATTTACTATACAATCTAATAATCAAAGTATAGACTTTCTGGATATCACCATTTACCATCATCAGGGCCAACTTCAAACCACTCTGTACAGAAAACCGGCTGAGAGGAACTCCCTACTTCAATATAGTAGTCACCATCCTCGTGCCCTTCGTGATAACCTCCCATTCGGTCAGTTTTTACGGATCCGAAGAAACTGTTCCTCCAAAGAACATTACTTTCAACAGTCGGAAGAACTAGCTGAACGCTTGAAAGCCCGCGGCTACCCAAAAAGACTGGTGACTAAAGCTAAGAAACGTGCATGGTTCTACCCCCGGGAGGAACTCTTAAAGACCAAAGATCCAATTGACAATCAGCAGGATAGGATTGTCTGTGTGACGACCTTCTCTACCAAGAGCAACCTAATTAAGAAGATTGTAAATCATCACTGGCAACTGGTTGCAGACGACATACAGCATCCCGACACCCCACTACATGCCTTCAAAAAATCCAGAAGTGTGAAAGACTATGTAGTGCGCTCGCTTCTTCCATCCAAGGAAGATCCCACCATCAGATCTCTGTGGAATCTCCAGCCGATCATTGGCCATTTCAAATGCGGCCAGTGTAAAGCCTGTGATAGCTGTATACAAACCAAAGAATTCATACACAACCAGAAGAAAATCCAACTGAAATCTCTCAGCAATTGTAACACCTCGACAGTGATCTATGCGATTGTGTGCCCCTGCAATCTCATCTATGTTGGACAAACCCAACAGAAAATCAAGCAACGGGTCTTGCAACATATGAGCCGCATCAGATGTGAGGTGGCCGGTGCTCCTCTAGTTGACCATTTCAGATCAGTACAACATCCACCTGATAGTCTAAAATGGCTAGTAATTGAGAAAATCAACCTTGGCCCCAGGGGTGGGAACATATTCAACATACTTAACATAAGGGAACTTAAATGGATGTTCTACTTTGACTCTATAAATTCAGGTCTCAACGAACATGATAGTTCTTTTTCGCAACTTGCCACCTTAGCTTAATGTGTATTACCAATTTCTATATGAGATTAAAGAACTACTAGAATATAACTATCCAATGTGGTTTATCAGCCAACTGCAACTGCCTATACCGTCATGTGACAGGTACGCAGTACATTTTTCATGAGTTATTATCTTTTGCTGGATAACCCACTGACTGACATACAATCTTTGTTGATACTGATACGATGTGTACCTATCTATCATCTATTGACATGTGGATATATACTGCTTTACCATCATGGGATAGGTACGCAGTTTTGTAACAACAATAATGATACCATCTTATTTCATGATGTATTTATGTGAACTACTACTTACGTTAGTTACCGTCTTTGAGACTGCTATAATAATATTACAATTACATTACCCATATGAAGATAATGTCGCAGTAATATATTATTAATTACCTTTGGACGATGACACCAACTTCACCAATCGGTGGGAATTACGGATCGGATCCGTCTTAACTTCGTGATTTTAAACCCCCATTGGGGTTGCCTTGTCCAAAATGCCTATCCACCTATGTGGCTCTGTGTACCCTCCACCTTACCAATTACGTAAAACTCTGACTATGCTACTCGATTGCACTACCATGGCAACGGACGACTCTCGTAGTCTTTTTTTACTGGCTATCCCACGTGACACCGTTACCATAACAACCTGAGTATCAGGAAGTTCGCTGCCCGCGAGGAACCTAAGTCAGACGCCGAGCGTAAAGCCGACCGGTAAGCTTACAAACCCTCCGGTTGTCTTGTTACTCTGCTCCATTCTCCCGCGCTAACTTTTTAACTGAATCATTTGACACTCGATTGCGTTCTTTTTACTCTGTAGATACCGCAATTGGATCTAATCAGCATCCCTGCTTCAATTATAGACCAGCGGACTTTCAAGCCATTCGGTAAGCTCCGTTTTGGTTTTGATTCATAATTTACCCTTTTTTTAAAAAAAACCGAGGGTCCAATCCTAAGTGATGTTTCTCCTTTTGATAGATGGTTCGTGTGGTTCTTCGTCCAGCATTTTGACCTTTCAAGGAACCCGAACTTTACCTTAGTAAGTCATTTGGCATTCCCTTATCGAGTTTTTGTTGAATCAATTAGATATTTTATTCTAAAAAGTCTACATATGAATTTTTTTAGGCTTTTGAACTAATATTAAGGACCTTTCTTTGGAATAACTCCATCCCCCCACCGGATGTACTCAGGTATGTCTATTTACCCTACCCACCTAGTCAAGCCTGGAATACATTTTCAAATTCAGAATTAACTAAACTAATCCCCCCTTTTTTCAATATCAGGTTGGCTGCCCCTATTTTACCGCCCGTCCTGAAGAAGACCGAGTGCAAGGAATTTGAATAAATCCTGCTTCCCAGGGTCGAAACGTCGACACCCACCCTCACCCTACAACAGCCCTACTCAACCCACCAATTTTGCATTAACTGGACAATGGGGCATGTGTTTTGTTGAAATCATGACAATGAGCAACTGTATATTTTGCTTACTACTGAACATTTGAATTCTCATTATTACTACCTGATCAATATCACGTTTTTATTGTCACCTATCCTTCCCCCCACTATACCTTCACTATATCACTCCCCCTCCACCCTCAGGGGCACCAATACCGTTATAAGTGTGTATGCTTTGTTGAATATACAACCGTGCATTTTTTCCTATAATGTGATTAAAACATTATAGAGGCATTGATTCTTTGTTTACTAGCTTTATTTTAAATACTTTATGTAATTATATGTTCTTGTTCACTGGGACCCCTTATTCTTAACGCTAGCTACCCAGGTCCCAGTGACTTTTGGGTTAACCCTGTTCTTACTTAACTCTAAGTAGCAGATAAAGCACTGTCTTCTCCCAGAAATTAGCAGGCATCTGGCATTTCCCCAGGAGGTTGGGGGCCAATTTTGCAGCAGTGGGGGCCGGTTTTGTTACTGGGGGTGGGTGGGGGGAGGGGTGTAGCACAGTAACGAAGGCAGCATTGTTTCATACTTGCACTTCCCCCAATCCCCCACCCAACCCCCAGGAGGGCCCTAGTATGACAACATTTCCAGTTTTGCGGGGGGTTACTAGTCCAACTTTAGATGTACAGCAATAAATCATCAACATATGAGAATGCTATATGTGAAATTTAGGATACCTGAAACCATAACTCCAAAGCCTATGGCTCAATATACATGCCAATGGATCAGAAAAGAGGCAAACGTGCCAAGTGCCGGTCAAAGTGATATGGCCTCTGATACCATCTAACTTTCCGAATATGTACAGTTGAGGCAAGTAGATGCTAATTAAAGCTTCAAGCAATTATTGAAGACTGACAGTCAGCAATGCAACATATCCAATTAGATATTCTACTGAAGTGTGTTCCTGTTAGAATGTTTCTAGTGGTTGCTGCTTTTAGAGGGACACTGGTAGGACATTTCTGTGAACCCTGTAGCGTCAAACTGTCCGAGCTTAGCAAGGAAAAAGTAATGGTGAAAAGTTACAGTTGTATGAATTCCCTGGAAACAAAAACCTATCTTCTAAATTATGTAAAAGGTTGTAGATGTGGGAGAGTTAAGCTTTGAGTTTGGTTTATTTTGCAAGAAAAGATACAAATGCATAGCAAAGCTGTCACAAGACATAGATGTCTAATCCAACAGTTAAATGACAATATTGCAGATTTTCTCTTAGAACAACCTTTGAGACATTAGACAGTCTAAGCAGAAAAATACCTTACTCAAATAATATATATTTTTCACATCCAAATTTGCAGAGAATGCTTTACATATAAAGTGCTCATCAGATAATCCTTAGTTATTATTCTAAAATGTTGTGATTATTGATAACGTGCATTTTGAATAATGTGTATAATAAAGTCAATTGGTAGAATGCCATTAGTGTAAATGATTCTGGTGTGACTTTTAGAAAGTACGTTGCCAGCATTTTCATTATCTCACAGTAGGGCATATTTTTGCCAAGTTATTTTATATCACGCATCACAAAAAACGGGGCGATCCACAAAGGTAACTTACACTTGTGAGTAGTTTGCATAGTTAATTTACTCTTACACTTTTATTAACTTTAATACTTTTGGCTATGCATAAAATCTGAGTTTCAAATTATTCAAAAGTGTGCAGTGGCATGTCTTCAACCCATCAACAGGAGGTGGAGCCAAACTTATGAGTGATTGTTAATAAAGCCAAATAAGAAACTGAAGTATGTTCAACACCTTACATGGCCAACCACTGATCCTGCAACATTCTCCAATAGAAAATAATGGACATAGGTACTTAAAATAAACCTGCATAGGAAATGATGTTATATCAAATAAACTAATTTAAAATAGCTAAAAATTCAAAGAAAATATAAAATGTAATGGCAAAATAAACATATAGAAAGAGAACATATTTATAATTTCGTTATAACTAATTTAAACCTCTTTAAATTTAAAAATGAATGCAAGATTACGTTTTAATAAAATATAATTCAAATGCCCTTATTCATTCTATACATCACTTTTAATAATTATCAATGCATTTTATTTTACTTTAGGTAGGAATTAATTTTTTTATCTAAAATTCGGGAAAGCAATTTTAATGTAATATATTTAAACTAATTAAATATTTATTGTAAAATTAAGTTAATAGTGCACTAGCTTTTTTTCTTTTGTTCTACATTTTAAATGAAATATATAAACTTTATTTACAATAATAGTTAAGACAGAAAATGTTTTACTAACTTTTTCAACGTTTAATAAAATGTGTTATTTTTTTCTATACTTTAACATCCAAGATCTTCGCCACGACTGCTTCGTCTGCCAGTGATACTGAAGGGAAAAGTTAAATAGCAATACTTATCTCGATAAAAAAGCGTTGCTCACTCATAACATTTAACCTTCAGAATGGGGTTACAAAAACAAAGTGAAATATGTGGTACATTAGGTTGCTAAATGCTACCTGTAGAAAAAGCTGTGCTAAGAGGTTTCAAAACAATTCATTTAGCCATAGCCATAGGCCTGTTTTTCTTCCACGGGCTGTCTCTACTAAACGGGCATCTGATTTACCAGTCAGACTCAAGTTCTTTGAAACCTTTGTGGAAATAGTTGGCACTAAGACGCACAACTTTAAGTACTTACAACTGAAAGTACAACGAAGAGCCACTAAATGTTCTATTGATCGCAGTCACCAAACTAAACGCACACGGCAATGCACCATGGAAGACAGGGAGCTCCGCCCTCCAGCTCCGCAAAAATAAGACGTCGAGTTCAGGCAATAAACGTGACTAATTGCGCTATTATTAGCTCAAACCTATTACCGGGCACGAGGCAGTGGGAGGTGACAGACGCGGTTGCACAATAATGCCTGAGTCATTCATAAGATTTCACCGACCAGAGACAAATGGAAAGGGGCGACCACTCGGTCCGCTCGAACGTATGGTAGGGGGCCCGGATCCCCCCGGGAAGCCATTTTGGGCGGGGGGCGTGTCTCGGCTGGTATGCCCGAAGCGGCGTAGCCGGGGCGCGCCTTTTCCCGCCCAAGAAGGGTTGTCCTAGACACCTACACCATTGGCCACGCCCCGTAGGCGTACCGGAGGAGGGTACACGCCCTCCCGAAGAGGAATAAAAGGAGCAGCAATCCGAAGAAGCATCCTCTTGTTCCTGTGCTTGAAAGCTGCACCCTCTCGTTGCAACTGAGCCCTCGACGGAACAAGGAGCAATTTTTGAGAACTTGTAATTTTGTGTTTCTCTTTCAGCGACTCCGAACCTTCGGATCCAGGACCGCGTTGAGCAGCAAGGGTCGAACATCCAACAAACGATGCCTGGCAAGAAGGCCGGAAAGAAGTCGGGGACTGACCAGATGCTCCGCATGCTGATAAAAGATATGGCGAGCATGAAAAAGCAGATGGCGGCAATGAACAATACGGGCAGACCGAAGAAAGTCATAAGACCAGCATAGCCGGGAGTCGTCCCCGCGGGGAGAGGTAAAAGGGTCAGGAATAGGGCGGCAGGGGGGGAGGTCCCAGTTCCCGAGTCACCCCCGGCAAGCCCGGTTAGTCCAGTTGAGGCCCCGGTACCGATCCCGGACGCGGGCCAACCGATCCCGGTTGTAGTTACGCCCACCAACGAGGAGGATATGCCTCCGGAGTTGGCCGCCCAGTTGGCCGCTTGGCTCGGCAAAAATACAGGGGGTGCTACGGCACCAGGAGACACGGCCGAAGAGGCCAAGTTGCTAATAAATCAGTTGCGGCAATCGCGAGATGCCGCGAAGGCGAATCTCCCTCTTGTCCCCCCACAGGTTCCCTCGGAAGGACCAGCAGCTGGCGTTGGAAAAACAGCGGGACCAGCTATGGAGTCGGGTAAGCAGCCATTGCCAATGGCAAGGGAGGGGTCTTTACCCTCAAGAATGGAAAAGGTGGTCCAACATATTCCGCTGGCCACGAAAGAATTGATTTGGGCTGATAAGTACGTGAATATGTTTTCTCTCCTGACTGACCATCACGAGATGAAGTATGTTAAAACTCAGAAGGATTTGTGGCACCCGAGTATGTGGCGAGCCAAAATGGCGGGGTTCAGGGTTGATGAGACGATCTCTAATTGGGCCAAGGCCTTTGCGATGTTTTCTGCAATTATTGGGGAACGTAAGCCCGAGGTTTTGACCGAATTGGCCTGCTATCAGGCACGTACAATGGATTTCTATGAAACGTATGAGGGCGATGAATGGATGGGTTATGATAGTAAGTTTCGTAAGGCCAAGGAGCACGATTCATCTCTGACGTGGGATTGTCTCGACTCCATCTCTTGTCAGAAGCAGCTCCTGCCGGGCGCGTCAAAGTCTTCTTCGCTGGGCGGGAATGGGTCGGCGCCCTCCCGCCATCAATCGGCGGCGCCCTTTCGAGCAGGCCCCGCTGGTGACCACCAACCGAGGGGTGGTGGGAACGGGGGTAGAAAAGGGGTCTGCTGGAACTTTAACAGAGGCAAGTGCACGAGGCCACAAGGGACGTGTAAGTTCAGGCATGAGTGTGCAGGGTGCGGACATTCTTCACACCCTGAGAGTTCGTGCAGAGCCAAGAATGGTGATACAGGGGGTAGAGGAGGGGCCAAGCAGGTCTAATGTCGACCATGTGGTACCGCTACCTACCCCCGTAGATATCATGGCAATGATCCCCAGGCTAAACGAATACCCTGATCATGTCTCCGCTGGGGTGTTGCGGGACGGCTTCTCGTATGGTTTCCACATCCCGGCGGGGGATTTTCGGGGGGAATCACTGTGTAAAAACCAACTGTCGGTTCAGCAGAATCCGGCGGTGGTAGAAAGAAAGATTGCAAAGGAGGTTGCCCGTGGCCGGGTCGCTGGCCCATATAGGCACCCGCCAGTCACTAATTTCATTTGTTCCCCATTGGGAGTAGTCCCCAAGAAGGACCCAGGTGAGTTTCGGTTGATTCATAACTTGTCGGCTCCTAGGGGTCTTTCGGTGAACGATGCGATTGACCCAGGAGTTTGTTCGGTGCGGTACACATCCTTCGATGAGGCCGTCGCCATGTTGAATCGCCTGGGGCCCGGAGCGCTGATGGCGAAGTCAGATATCGAGTCAGCGTTCCGGTTGCTCCCGGTACACCCACGTGTTACTGGAATTTTGCACTCTCATGAAGCGGTTCGGCGTGCCATTGGCACCGGGGAAGACGGTGGGGCCATCTACTTCGCTCGAGTTTCTTGGAATTGAGCTCGATTCGGTGGAGGGATGCTTCCGTTTACCAAGGGACAAAGTAGCGAAATTCAGGGCCTCTCTGGAACTGTGCATTAGCAAAGAGAAAGTTACTCTCCATCAGTTACAGCAAGCAGTGGGCCAGCTTTACTTTGCCCTTAGAGTGATACCAATGGCCCGCCCCTTTTCCCGCTCTATTGAACAAGCCATGGTTGGTCTCAAGGAAGGGCACCACCGCACAAGACTGTCTGTAGAGGTTCGCCAGGATATGCGCATATGGTTGGCATTTCTGGCGGATTTCAACGGTCGAGTGGTGTGGGGCAAGCCACCAGCGTCCTCGGACGAGCTGGGTTTGTGGACCGACTCGGCAGGGAGCGTAGGATTTGATGCCATCTTCGGTAATCGATGGTCGGCGCAAACATGGCCGGCGTGGTGGCACACCAGTGGGCTCACAGGTAACATTGGGTTTCTTGAGTTGTTCCCCATTTTTGTGGCTCTGAAGGCATGGCCGGAAGAGTTTCGTGATCGCTCAGTGGTGTTTTGGTCCGACAACATGACCGTAGTCGAATGCATAAATAATCAGGCAGCACGCTGCAAGTGGATATTGAGATTACTGAAGGAAATTGTGCTACTTTGCATGAGACTGAACGTTCAATTTAGGGCGAGGCATGTGCCGGGTGTGCTGAACCAGGCGGCTGATGCACTCTCTCGTTCCCACATGCAGGCCTTCAGGGGTTATCTACCTTCCGCGGACCTAGTGGTGGCACCATTCCCCGAAGCACTCTGGTTACTCGGTGCCCCGGATTACAGGACCTCGTGGGAGCAAGCCTAGGCCCCAGGACAAGGAAGGCATACGAAGGAGAGTTTCGTTCCTATTGTGCATTTTTGGGTCCAGCGGGAGGGGACAATTGGGGGCAGGAGGAGTATGTCCTAAAGTTTTTAGTAGCACTACACAGGGCAGGCCGATCAGTGGCAACGGCCAATAGGCACTGTGCCGCCATTGCATTCATGGCGCAGGCGCATGGCATCAAGGACCCCACATCGTCCTTTTTGGTGAGGAAGGCCCTGCGTGGTTGGCAACGCCTTGAGGGTCGTAGAGTAGACGAAAGGCGCCCGATTGGGTTAGAAAGGTTGTCCCTGCTGATGTCGGTACTCCCCGCGACATGTTCCTCCCAGTTCGAGGCAGTGCTGTTCCGGGCCGCTTTCGCATTAGCGTTCCATGGGGCTATGCGGGTGAGCGAGCTGGTTGCAAAAAATAAGAAGGATATGGAGGGAGGTCTGTGTCGAGAACACATTTTGATCAAGGGTGATTCAATGGTGGTCACAATAGCCAGGTCCAAGACCGATCAGGGTGCTATGGGAGACAGTATTGTTGTCCAGTGCATGCGAGGGCCCCCCGGGTGCCCGGTGAAGTGCGTTGAGGAATATTTAGCGCAAAGGGCGGAAGCTTGGGGGGGAAGCTTGCTGAGACACATCGACGCCACCCCACTAACAAGGTTTCAGTTTCAGCGGGTGCTAACAATGGCAATCGCAGCGGCGGGCTTGGACCCGTGCGATTTCGGGACCCATTCCTTTAGGATAGGGGCTGCTACAGAGACTACAGCCAGGGGTCAGAGTGTTGAGGAGGTGAAACAATTGGGACGATGGTCCTCGAACTGTTATAAAAGGTATGTGCGGTTGCACATGTTGTGAAGCCAATGTCATGCACTCACGCTTCTTGTCTTCTGTTTGGTTTACAGTTTCGCGAGCATGCTATGCGGGGCGGACTGAGCAGTCGACCCGACACCTGGGGACCAGCGGTCAGAGACCACCGGCTGAGGAAAGAGTGGTGTGGGTCGTGGGCCACTCATACGTGAGGCGGGCCGGGGACGTATTCAAAGCAGGTGACATGATTCACGCAGCTGGGGAATACGGGTACAGGGTGACCTTCCACGGAAGGGGCGGGCTCTGTATGGACCAGTTTCAATGTTTTGTCGAGGGATTGCTAGGGCGGACAAGGTCACCACCGTCTGTAATCATAGTACACCTGGGAGGCAATGATTTGGTGACACTCGGTCGGCGAGTACTACTCGAGCGAGTTCTATCTACTGTTAGCTGGTTGGCGAGGAGGATCCCGGGGTGCACGATAGCATGGTCCCACATGATTCCCAGGAAGGTGTGGCGGGGGGGGCTCTCTGTATCAGCACTGAACCATTCAGTAAAGAAGGTCAATAACAAGCTTGGTAGGTTGTTTCGCTCGGCGCAGTTGCACTGTATTCCACATGGATGTATTCGGGGGGAGCACATGTATCTCGAAGATGGGGTCCATTTGTCCCGGGAGGGGAATGTCTTACTCATAGGAGACTTCATAGCATGGTTAAAGGGTTTGTAAAAGCATGACCTTTAGTAGGAGTTGTGGGGGGCCCGGATAGCCGGTCAACTATCCGGCCTGTGGCGGTAAGGTCATGATCGGTGAGCAGTAATTTCAAGGTCCCTAGAGGGGGGGCGCCACCCATTATGGATGGGAGCGCCCGGGGGGAGGCGGCCATTGGCCCCTTCCTGGGGAGGAGGCGGCTAGATGCCCCTCCTACGAATTTCCCGGGGCCAGGATATCCGCGACGGCGGATGTGATAAACAGTGTGGGGTGGGAGGGGGGTCCACGCTACCTTCTAGACACCTCACACGAGTCCTCGGACGACCATTAAGATGGCGTCGAGTTAAATAGGGGGCCCCCGCAAAGACAAGTGAAATTGGAGTTGGCACAGAGGTACAGTCCTCTGTGCGCCCGCCCCTCACACCGTGAGGGGGGAGTTCTGGTAGTAGGGATCTGACACCGGTTGCGACCTTGCCGTTGGCCCGTAATGCTAGGATGTACAATTTTTAGAAAGTATGCATTTGCAGGATGTTTAGACTCGGCTAGGAAAACCTTTGTATTAGAGATTTGTTAAGGTTAGTCAGTCACGTCTGGCTTAGGAGGCATAAAATACATTCTTAAAAAGATCCACACTGCTGAATATAAAAGTGCTAAGCTCTCTAAAATGAATAGAACTAACAGAACAATCAATTTATTGTGTGTCTTGTGTGTGTTTCATAAATTAGAGAATAAACTTTGATTGTCTGACCTTTGTACTCTGAGAGCCAAAGTCTAAAAATTGGGTACTTTGATATTCACTGAGTTTGCAGCTGTATCTACCTTCTATGGCCCTAGGAACAAGAGACGTTACTCGCCTCAAGGATTGCCAGGTTGCCCCTAAGCCCCAGAAGCCAAAGTGAACTGGTCTGACATTGGTGGCAAGCAATAATAGACCAAGAATTCAGACCCCAGAGCACACTATTTAATTAACAATAAAGCCTAGATCATTTGCTTTAAGTTTCAGGTGAAACAGCAGATAGCCACTGCTTTGACTAAACTGAGTGACAAACTGTGACCACCTGCCGGTGAGAATCCTTTCAAGTCAGGTAGGATTAGTATAAAGGATGACCAAGCAAAGCTCAGGAGATGGAAGGGGTTCACACTTGACCAGTGTGGAGACTCAAGCATGTATAATCCCCCTTAGAAAATACTCCTTAAGTGTGTCTCCTGCTATTAGCTTTCCAAGTTTCCTGCATCACATTCATCAGCCCACATTCACAGCTGCTTGGAAAGGTAGAGTTAGAGTGGAATCACAAAAAACGTTGTATTTATTTTTTGGCGGGCGGTAAGGTCATCATCGGTGAGCAGTAATTTCAAGGTCCCTAGAGGGGGGGCGCCACCCATTATGGATGGGAGCGCCCGGGGGGAGGCGGCCATTGGCCCCTCACACGGGGAGGCGACACCCACTAAGTATGGGGTCGCCTAAGGGAAGGCGGTCATAGGCCCCTTCCAGGGGAGGAGGCGGCTAGATGCCCCTCCTACGAATTTCCCGGGGCCAGGATATCCGCGACGGCGGATGTGATAAACAGTGTGGGGTGGGAGGGGGGTCCACGCTACCTTCTAGACACCTCACACGAGTCCTCGGACGACCATTAAGATGGTGTCGAGTTAAATAGGGGGCCCCCGCAAAGACAAGTGAAATTGGAGTTGGCACAGAGGTACAGTCCTCTGTGCGCCCGCCCCTCACACCGTGAGGGGGGAGTTCTGGTAGTAGGGATCTGACACCGGTTGCGACCTTGCCGTTGGCCCGTAATGCTAGGATGTACAATTTTTAGAAAGTATGCATTTGCAGGATGTTTAGACTCGGCTAGGAAAACCTTTGTATTAGAGATTTGTTAAGGTTAGCCAATGAACGGGTCTGCATCGTAATGTAATAAATGAAAATTGTACATGATATGAAACTGTTATTTTAATGTTTTAATTTTGTTTCATATTTTAATAAATACGGCCGGGAGGGTAACTCCCTCCCGCCTTCCAAAAGTTCAGAACTGCGTCCGTCTTCCCATCCTTGGGGATTGTGTTGGGAGGGGGTGACAGGCATCCCGGCCATATGGAAAGGGGCGACCACTCGGTCCCCCCGAACGTATGGTAGGGGGCCCGGATCCCCCTGGGAAGCCATTTTGGGCGGGGGGCGTGTCTCGGCTGGTATGCCCGAAGCGGCGTAGCCGGGGCGTGCCTTTTCCTGCCCAAGAAGGGTTGTCCTTGACACCTACACCGTTGGCCACGCCCCGTAGGCGTACCGGAGGAGGGTACACGCCCTCCCGAAGAGGAATAAAAGGAGCAGCAATCCGAAGAAGCATCCTCTTGTTCCTGTGCTTGGAAGCTGCACCCTCTAGTTGCACGTGAGCCCTAGACGGAACAAGGAGCCATTTTTGACCCACCCACCAGCCCCTGATGGCAACGTTAGTACTGCAATGAAATTGATTTGCTTTGATAATGTCTTTTCTCTCCTGGTTTAGTGGTTAATAAAAATGTCAATGTTGGTATTGCAATGAAATTATTTGCTTCATAACATTTTCTTCCTTAGTAGAGCGGAGTATAACAGTCTAGTTGAAGGATGTGAGAATGTTGAAATAATAGGATAAATATTGCAATGTAAAGTTGATTTTCTTTCTTAAATAGGTAAATAAAACGTTGTATTTATTTTCTGGCGGGCGGTAAGGTCATGATCGGTGAGCAGTAATTTCAAGGTCCCTAGAGGGGGGGCGCTACCCATTATGGATGGGAGCGCCCGGGGGGAGGCGGCCATTGGCCCCTCACACGGGGAGGCGACACCCACTAAGTATGGGGTCGCCTAAGGGAAGGCGGTCATAGGCCCCTTCCAGGGGAGGAGGCGGCTAGATGCCCCTCCTACGAATTTCCCGGGGCCAGGATATCCGCGACGGCGGATGTGATAAACAGTGTGGGGTGGGAGGGGGGTCCACGCTACCTTCTAGACACCTCACACGAGTCCTCGGACGACCATTAAGATGGCGTCGAGTTAAATAGGGGGCCCCCGCAAAGACAAGTGAAATTGGAGTTGGCACAGAGGTACAGTCCTCTGTGCGCCCGCCCCTCACACCGTGAGGGGGGAGTTCTGGTAGTAGGGATCTGACACCGGTTGCGACCTTGCCGTTGGCCCGTAATGCTAGGATGTACAATTTTTAGAAAGTATGCATTTGCAGGATGTTTAGACTCGGCTAGGAAAACCTTTGTATTAGAGATTTGTTAAGGTTAGCCAATGAACGGGTCTGCATCGTAATGTAATTAATGAAAATTGTACATGATATGAAACTGTTATTTTAATGTTTTAATTTTGTTTCATATTTTAATGAATACGGCCGGGAGGGTAACTCCCTCCCGCCTTCCAAAAGTTCAGAACTGCGTCCGTCTTCCCATCCTTGGGGATTGTGTTGGGAGGGGGTGACAGGCATCCCGGCCATATGGACATTCCTACCTCGACTCGGGGCCCCAGCCCTTCCGGCACTAGTGTCACTGGCTGACAGGCATTAGGTATCCATCACTGTTCGGAATAATCGACAGCTAAACATTGCCCTTGGCAGCTGTGGTTCACTGGAAGCATTGCAAGGTCTTGGCTTTACTGGGATCATATGCCCTGTCTGAAAGGCTCTGATTGATTGGAAGCCATACCCTGTCTGAACTGCTCTGATTGATTGGAAGCATACCCTGTCTGTACAGCTCTGATTGGAAGCATGCCCTGTCTTACACTGCTCTGATTGATTGGAAGCATGCCCTGTCTCCAATACTCTGATTGATCGGAAGCCATACCCTGTCTGAACTGCTCTGATTGAATGGAAGCATACCCTGTCTCCAATACTCTGATTGATTAGAAGCCATGTACTGTCTGCAATGCTCTTAATGATTGGAAGCATGCCCTGTCTGCAATGCTCTGATTGATCGGGAGCCATACCCTGTCTGAACTGCTCTGATTGAATGGAAGCATACCCTGTCTCCAATACTCTGATTGATTAGAAGCCATGTACTGTCTGCAATGCTCTTAATGATTGGAGGCATGACCTGTCTGCAATGCTCTGATTGATCGGGAGCCATACCCTGTCTGAACTGCTCTGATTGATTGGAAGCATACCCTGTCTGTACGGCTCTGATTGATCGGAAGCCATACCCTGTCTTACACTGCTCTGATTGATTGGAAGCATGCCCTGTCTGCAATACTCTGATGGATTAGAAGCCATGTACTGTCTGCAATGCTCTTAATGATTGGAAGCATGCCCTGTCTGCAATGCTCTGATTGATCGGAAGCCATACCCTGTCTGAACGGCTCTGATTGATCGGAAGCCATACCCTGTCTGAACTGCTCTGATTGATTGGAAGCATACCCTGTCTGTACGGCTCTGATTGATCGGAAGCCATACCCTGTCTTACACTGCTCTGATTGATTGGAAGCATGCCCTGTCTGCAATACTCTGATTGATTAGAAGCCATGTACTGTCTGCAATGCCCTTAATGATTGGAAGCATGCCCTGTCTGCAATGCTCTGATTGATCGGGAGCCATACCCTGTCTGAACTACTCTGATTGATTGGAAGCATGCCCTGTCGGTACAGCTTTGATTGATTGGAAGCCATACCCTGTCTGAACTGCTCTGATTGATCGGAAGCCATACCCTGTCTGAACTGCTCTGATGGAATGGAAGCGTGCTCTGTCATGCACTGCTCTGATTGATTGGAAGCATACCCTGTCTGTACAGCTCTGATTGATAGGAGCCATATTCATCTGAACTGCTCTGATTGATTGGAAGCATACCCTGTCTGTACGGCTCTGATTGATCGGAAGACATACCCTGTCGAACACTGCTCTGATTGATTGGAAGCCATGCCCTGTCTTTCACTGCTCTGATTGATTGGAAGCATGCCCTGTCTGCAATACTCTGATTGATTAGAAGCCATGTACTGTCTGCAATGCTCTTAATGATTGGAAGCATGCCCTGTCTGCAATGCTCTGATTGATCAGAAGCATGCCCTGTCTGAACTGCTCTGATTGATTGGAAGCCATACCCTGTCTGTACGGCTCTGATTGATCGGAAGCCATACCCTGTCTTACACTCCTCTGATTGATTGGAAGCCATGCCCTGTCTTACACTGCTCTGACTGATTGGAAGCATGCCCTGTCTGCAGTAGTCTGATTGATTAGAAGCCATGTACTGTCTGCAATGCTTTTAATGATTGGAAGCATGCCCTGTCTGCAATGCTCTGATTGATTGGAAGCCATACCCTGTCTGAACTGCTCTGATTGATTGGAAGCCATACCCTGTCTGAACGGCTCTGATTGATCGGAAGCCATAACCAGTCTGAACTGCTCTGATTGATCGGAAGCCATACCCTGTCTGAACTGCTCTGATTGATTGGAAGCATACCCTGCCTGTACTGCTCTGATTGATCGGAAGCCATACCCTGTCTGAACTGCTCTGATTGATTGGAAGCATGCCCTGTCTGTATGGCTCTGATCGATTGGAAGCATGCCCTTTCTGCAATACTCTGATTGATTAGAAGCCATGCCCTGTCTTACACTGCTCTGATTGATTGGATGCATACCCTGTCTGAACTGCTCTGATTGATCGGAAGCATACCCTGTCTGAACTGATCTGATTGATCAGAAGCCATACCCTGTCTGAACTGCTCTGATTGATTGGAAGCATGCCCTGTCTGTACGGCTCTGATTGATTGGAAGCATGCCCTGTCTGTGTGGCTCTGATCGATTGGAAGCATGCCCTGTCTGCAATACTCTGATTGATTAGAAGCCATCCCCTGTCTTACACTGCTCTGATTGATTGGAAGCATGCCCTGTCTGAACTGCTTTGATTGATTAGAAGCCATGCCCTGTCTTACACTGCTCTGATTGATTGGAAGCCATGCCGCCCTGTCTGAACTGCTCTGATTGATCAGAAGCCATACCCTGTCTGAACTGCTCTGATTGATCGGAAGCCATACCCTGTCTGAACTGCTCTGATTGATCGGAAGCCATACCCTGTCTGAACTGCTCTGATTGATCAGAAGCCATACCCTGTCTGAACTGCTCTGATTGATTGGTAGCCATACCCTATCTGAACTGATCTGATTGATTGGAAGCATACCCTGTCTGAACTGCTCTGATTGATCGGAAGCCATACCCTGTCTGAACTGCTCTGATTGATCGGAAGCCATACCCTGTCTGAACTGCTCTGATTGATTGGTAGCCATACCCTATCTGAACTGATCTGATTGATTGGAAGCATACCCTGTCTGAACTGCTCTTATTGATTGGTAGCCATACCCTGTCTGAACTGATCTGATTGATCGGAAGCCATACCCTGTCTGAACTGCTCTGATTGATTGGACGCATACCCTGTCTGAACTGATCTGATTGATTGGAAGCCATACCCTGTCTGAACTGCTCTGATTGATTGGAAGCCATGCCCTGTCTGAACTGCTCTGATTGATCTGAAGCCATACCCTGTCTGAACTGCTCTGATTGATTGGACGCATACCCTGTCTGAACTGCTCTGATTGATCGGAAGCCATACCCTGTCTGAACTGCTCTGATTGATTGGTAGCCATACCCTGTATGAACTGATCTGATTGATCGGAAGCATGCCCTGTCTGAACTGCTCTGATTGATCGAAAGCCATACCCTGTCTGAACTGCTCTGATTGATTGAACGCATACCCTGTCTGAACTGATCTGATTGATTGGAAGCATACCCTGTCTGAACTGCTCTGATTGATTGGTAGCCATACCCTGTCTGAACTGATCTGATTGATCGGAAGCCATACCCTGTCTGAACTGCTCTGATTGATTGGACGCATACCCTGTCTGAACTGATCTGATTGATTGGAAGCATACCCTGTCTGAACTGCTCTGATTGATTGGTAGCCATACCCTGTCTGAACTGATCTGATTGATCGGAAGCCATACCCTGTCTGAACTGATCTGATTGATTGGAAGCCATACCCTGTCTTGCACTGCTCTGATGGAATGAAAGCCATGCCTTGGCACTGCTCTGATTGATTGGAAGCCATGCCCTGTCTTGCACTGCTCTGATTGATTGGAAGAATACTCTGTCTGAACTGAACTGATCTGATTGATTGGAAGCACGCTCTGTCATGAACTGCTCTGAATGATGGGGAGCAGGCTCCTTCTAGTCAGTTCAACAGCCCCTAGTTCCTTGAGGCATTCTTCTGGGCTCCAGGTCTCTCTCCAGCAAGTTATTGTGTTGGGCCCTCATCTAGTTAGGAGTCTTTCTTTTTTTGCATCCTTGAGACAGGTAACTACGAGAACAATCATTTGAACCATAGAGAGTAATTTCAGTCTCTGAGTGCCAGCAAGACTCAAGAGTCTTCTTCTTCTAGCAGGAGTCAGAAATCTTCTTTCAGCAAATACTTTTTTTTTGGATGGAGTCTTTCCATGTCCAGGAGTATTCTGAAGAATTGGTAGTTGAGGTGGCAGATTTTATCTTGTGCAATAGTGAGTGGTTGGGGAAATTCTACCACTCAATCCCAACTAATTTCCTGCAGTACCCACCTCCTTTTGTGTCACTTTGCCTCCCACTTATTTTTGAATTACCAACAAACCCCTGTTTTAAGATGGCTGAACCCAGCTGGCACCAAGCAGGGCTGTCTTCAGCTCCTTAGCCACTGCCCTATTTAGATGAGCTGTCCTCATATCTGGTTCTCTCCCCTACTGCGACTCGAGCCTGGCTGTCTGGGAGGGATCTGGCAATACGGAGAAGTCTATCCTGGCATCGCCATGTCAAAAGAGGTGGTGGTGAAGATGCCCTTTGTTATCCCAACTGTTCCTGTCCACTTCCAGTCCACTCCTAGATAGCAAATCCCCTCTAAGTGGTCAGCAGTTAACACTAATTTGCCCTTCCTGGGCTCAGAGTCAGACTATTTCCTTTCCAGTGCCATTACCTCTCGCAGCCAAGGTTTTGCATTCCAGTTCTCAAGATATGACGATTGACAGAACTGGTTTTGAGTCACGTCTGGCTTAGGAGGCATAAAATACATTCTTAAAAAGATCCACACTGCTGAATATAAAAGTGCTAAGCTCTCTAAAATGAATAGAACTAACAGAACAATCAATTTATTGTGTGTCTTGTGTGTGTTTCATAAATTAGAGAATAAACTTTGATTGTCTGACCTTTGTACTCTGAGAGCCAAAGTCTAAAAATTGGGTACTTTGATATTCACTGAGTTTGCAGCTGTATCTACCTTCTATGGCCCTAGGAACAAGAGACGTTACTCGCCTCAAGGATTGCCAGGTTGCCCCTAAGCCCCAGAAGCCAAAGTGAACTGGTCTGACATTGGTGGCAAGCAATAATAGGCCAAGAATTCAGACCCCAGAGCACACTATTTAATTAACAATAAAGCCTAGATCATTTGCTTTAAGTTTCAGGTGAAACAGCAGATAGCCACTGCTTTGACTAAACTGAGTGACAAACTGTGACCACCTGCCGGTGAGAATCCTTTCAAGTCGGGTAGGATTAGTATAAAGGATGACCAAGCAAAGCTCAGGAGATGGAAGGGGTTCACACTTGACCAGTGTGGAGACTCAAGCATGTATAATCCCCCTTAGAAAATACTCCTTAAGTGTGTCTCCTGCTATTAGCTTTCCAAGTTTCCTGCATCACATTCATCAGCCCACATTCACAGCTGCTTGGAAAGGTGGAGTTAGAGTGGAATCACAAAAAACTCACAAGGATAGAGAGTATCAGAGAGAGAAATTCACACTAGAAGATCAATGACATTGAAAACAAGTCAGAACACAAGAGATGTAGCATATTTGAAAGGTCAAGAAGACATAAAGTAGAAGTAGAAAGGCAAATCCTGTATGTGTTGTGCCACACTGCTATGTCAAGCACTATAAAACTTTAAAAAACATTAGTATGAAAAGATGTGTGCTGCTGAAGACATTATACATCTGTTGGTACCAGTCCTGTCTATGTAGGTTGCGCCCTTGCTGTTGCAGAGAACATTGGGAACATCTATGCCACTGCACCAGCACAGCTATGATTATTAAGAAATCATTGATTACCCTCCTTGCCATACTTTGATAATGTATGGTACCTGTTGTGGGTATACAGAATGTATGTTATTTACCCAGAACGCAAATAAGAAACTGCAAACCTTTCTCGATGACATGAACCTTGATATATTTGAAAGCAAACTTTTACTGAATGCTAAGACACTGGGATTGACCCTGGACACTAACTTCACCCTCAAGGAACACACTCACCACATTGCTAAAGAACAGAGATGGCCTGGTACCAACTCTCACTCATAAAGAAAATGAAAATGTTTATTTCAGAAATTGACTTCAAACCTACCGTTCAAACCCTCGTACTCTCACATCAGGATGACGGTAAAGCCCTGCTACCTGGTCTCCCAGGTTTCATACTGGCTCTCAACAAGGGCATTCTATATGCATTAGCATGCCTCATCGAGGGCCTCAAGAAATATGATCACATCACTCTCATCCTGGTGTAACTCCATTGGCTCCCCTTGACAGCCCACAACATCTCCAAAACCAGCTGTTTAATTTATAAAACCATCTCAACGAGCAACCCTGATTATATTACAGACAGGCTCAGGATCTTAGGCACTTCTGAGAAAACATGCAGCCAGGAAATCATCAGACTATAGACTAAGAAGTGCAAAAAAGACAAAACAAGAAAATAAGGCAGCAGGCTTTTTCCATCTATACACCTAGGTTCTGAAACAACATCCCCATATCCATCAGGACACCCGAAATCTGCTCCAAACTAGGAAAGAGTTGAATACTTGTCTCTTTAAAGAACACTACATCACAAAGTATAAACCATTCACAGCCCAGCTACTTCTCCCATCACTTGTTGACTTTCTGCTTGCCGGTGACCCTGTACAGCATTCCACTATCTTTTTACTAGGATTGTCCTATAGAAATATCACATTAATACTGCTGTTAGGAGATACATACATTAATACTGCTGTCACTGCATTAAGTGGGTTTTGTGTGCCACCATTCCTTAGGTCATAACATTGTCCATTGCTCTATTCATCTCGCTAAAATGGCCACTGCTAACACAACTGTTCTGTTTATCTGAACAATGTTGTGATTGGCAACATGCCTTGAATGCTATAAATTAAAGGAAACTGGGTTACTGGTTGAGGGACATGAGACCCTGCTCAAACAGCAACCACAATTCCTGTAATGATGAAACACAAGCAAATCCCAAATTAATCTGTTATTAACCCTCTGGTACCTTGGCACAAAAGCAGTCAGGCTTAACTTAGGGGCAAGATGTAACATTTTATGTAGCAATTAAATAGCGATAGAGTGAAAACACAACACAAAACACTACCACACCAACTTACAAAAAAAGAGAAATATTTAATAAATTATTTGAGTCCAAAAAGACAAAAATCAAATCAGTAGACCAGAGATATGCAATTTTAAAGATTTCAGTAAGAATAGTTCTTAAAAGTCAAAGTGCCAACTGTGGTTATCTGCTCACACCAGACCAGGGGAGACAGAGCTCACAGACTCAATTGATTTTAATAACTAGCATGTGATCCAGGCCCCTCCTGAATAGACGGTATAAGGATAACTGCTGTTTCTTCACACAAAGTTGTGTGACTGTACATGTTTGGCGGGATCACTGAGTAGCAATAGCATGTTCACCTTTTGAACAGGTCTACTGTTGTTTATGATTCCGTGAGTGGGGGGGGTAACCTGTTCTTTACCCTTGGCGTATATGACACACGTATTCTTAACAACAAATTACATTAATGCAATTATAATGGACAGAGACTACAAAAAGCAGGCAGAGACAGAGCAGTAAAGACAAAGGCATAAAAACATAACTTTTTCCTCAGAAAAATATTTGAAACAATGAAAAGAAACCTAAAGCGATTAAAACACAGCATGAACCAAGCAAACTATAATAATTATTCACATTGAAACATTCAGAAAAAACAGCAATTTTGGAATATAAGAACACTACAGAGCATCATTCAGAACGTTATTGTTGTTCTGCGTAGAAAATGATGAGTTCCGAAAACCTGTTCGAGGATTCCAATATTTTTCCAAGTATGTCACATATATTATTTATAGCGCTGTACTTTCAGTGGGTGGAATATTTTATCTCACAGCCGTTCAGTCTCATGATAAACTTGTTGATAAAGGCTCTATCACCAGAGCTGCTGGTCAATAAAACCCTGACTCATGGGCTGTAACAATCAGGATACCGGGCTGCGTGTCTAAATAGTAAACCTTCTTTTAAATATTAAAACTAGAACACGCACATAACACCAACATGCAAAACTAAAGAATAGCAATTAGCATATTTACTTGAAAAAGGCAAATAACCACACTCATACATACAATTTAATGCTAATTACATATGAGCAACAATCAGGCACATTGGCTTTGCCAATGGTTTTTATGCAAGCTGTACAGCATCTCTGATGCTATGTGTTGGACTTGGCCCTCTGTGCAGGCTCACCCACACACCTTTTCCCTTCTCCTGTCCTCTTTTCTGAACCCATTTCCATTGGTTCTTAGGACTGTGCACTTGATCAATTCTGGCCAGTGTTAAAGTGCTTGTGCTATCTCCTTTGAACATGGTGAAATAGGCTTGTATTATAAACCCTTCTCCATTGCTTTCAGTCTGAGCTTGTGACTTTCACCCGGTCTCGCACGACCAGATAACCACGAGTGGCACTTTGTACTTTTAGGTTTTATCCTTAGCTCAAACATTTGAAATTGCATATCTCCGGTTCTACTGACTGGAGTTTTGTCGTTGTAATGTGAAATAATTTATTACATTTTACTCTATTTTTCTAAATTGCTGTGGGGTGTTTCTTGTGTTGTGGGTTCATTTGATTCATGTTTGACTGCTGCATAAAAATAATTTATATTTTACATTTAAGTTAAGTCATACTGCTTTTGTGCCGGTCTACCAGAGGGATAACCACAGGTTAATTTAGTGACTTTATGCGGTTCACCCTATTATGGATTGTGGCTGTTGCTTGAGCAGGACTTCACCCTCATCAGCCAACAGCCAAATTTCTCAACACTATGCAGTATGCCTATAGAAGAAAAAAAGCCTATGATGAGGCCGGCTCTGCATCAATTTTTCGGTGGACCTACCGCGCATGTGCATACCCATAAATTGATGCAGCCACTTCTTTTTTTAATTTAACCTCATGCGCGCCAGCGGAATTCCGCTCGCACGCTGAGATTTTTAAAAACGCACTTTACGTGACGAGCTGGGCTCGTCATCAGCGTGCGAGGAGGCTACGCCATGACGAGCCCAGCTCGTCATCAGCGTGGAAGGGGTTAACAAACTGGGTTGGATCAGCAAATAAAAAGAAGTGTGGGTAGGTGGAGCAACGTGGAGGGATGGGGGTGGTAGTAGGGAGAGGAAGTGATCTCACGACAAGACTGACAATTTTGGAGCTGGGAAACCAAGGCTCGAGCCTCAGGTCAACTCCACATTCTGTAATTCTAGGCAAATCACTTAGTCTCCCTCGCCCTACCAAAAACAAATGGATGTGTCCTTGTGGAACGTAACTGGTGTTTATGTAAAGCGCTCCAATACCTACGGGTCTAGTTTGAGCTATATAAATCTGCAACAACAAAAAAATTAATTATGGTGGGCGCTGGTGGTGCAACACCTAGGGCACACGAGGGGGGAGCTACGCAGGGGTGGTGAGGGGAAGGAATAGGTGACAGAGAAGTGGGACACAGATGACAGAAAGCAATACGCAAGGCAGAGGGGAAGGAAGCAACACAGAGGACAGGGCAGAGAAATAGAAGAAATCAGTTAAAGAACAACATAGAGCAGGTGGAGGAAAAGCACACAGGTGAGAAAGCTATCGGGGTAGGTTACAAGAGCAAGCACAAGTAATCCCACAATATAACTAGACAGCTGAACTGTCTGGCAGGCCCTATCACAAAATCTGCTGAAAAACGAAATTTGTTTCAGAAAAAATAAAGTTGAGTGACTTTAAAAGTAGGTTTCTTATAGGATATAACAATGACCATGAGTAATTCAAATAAACACAGGATATGTGTGACTCAAACTTTATCTATATAAATACATATTTAGGAAACTATCAAACAAGAAATAGCAAAGTACAAATTCTACAAATGCCCTTTTCCTCTCTTTATAATTTTGCAACTTCAATATCCTCTTAATGTGTGCAAACAAATACTGGTATGCAATGCACCTCATACACAGCAATACATTAAAATGCATAATTCCATAGAAATTAATAAGTATGACAACAGTAACAACAAGCTGAGCTGTCATCAGTTATGTCCCTTGTGAGGCCTTGTGTCACTCATGATGTCATGTTTGATGTCATATGTAGCTTAGGGGGAGGCACAAGTTATCATTATGGCTTAGGCTATGGAAGCAATAATAATAATGGGGATGACATAAGTGTTGTTAACAGTGCTGTCACAGATGATTTCATGAATCATGTTATGGTATAAGTAGCACAAGGGGAAGTTTCAAGTTATAGTTTGCCATTACCGACTAATTTCATTGGATTGAGCTAGAACCATAACTCGCTCAGTTTTTAGCTGCGTTTTAACTGTGTTTCACATGATAGTAGTGTTTCCACTTCATTATCCAGGCGATTTACCTTCAGCTATTGCTACATACTCCCAGCCAGAGCGTGTTCAGTGGGAGTTTTCAAAAAATCATGGTTTGTTTGGAAAGCATGTAGACAATCAAAGTCCTAATGCGAGAAGCTTACTTTGAGGAATGCCTTGTTTGTCATTAGTAATATCTCAAGCAAACATAATTCATATCCAATCACAAATGCAAGAACGAAGGTAAGAGTGTTACCAACACAACTGATAGGTTAGCCACCACTCAACAGTCCTACCAAGTGTTCAAGAAGCCAGTGCAGTACATCCACATCTGGTAGAGTTCAGGTTCATTTGTGGATTCTGGGTGCGATGTAATTTCACATTAGAATGCTTATATTGAGTTTGTTTGACAAGTCCATGCACATTCCTTGTCAGAAATGTGATCTTCTAATTCTTTCTCCATGTCAGTCTCAACTTTGGCCTATTTCAGTATCAACAGCCAAAATGTGTCTGTCCCCTCTGGCCATCTATCTACGGGACATAGTCACTGTGTGTGTGAAATTCTAGTGAGTTTGTTTTGTGGCTACGTTTTCCAGTTGTCAGTCACGAACCTTACTAAATTGGAGGAAACCCATCCCACTGGAAATAAATAATGTCCTAGAATTGTCAAAGGGTATAAATCTCCCAGTATTGTATAGGTGTGATATCATTATAAGTCCTCCTCTTCTACCTAATCCTCCTACTACCGACCTCAGCTCATTGCCAAATATTTTGTGATAGGAATTTCTGACTGAAAACTAACTTGCCTTTCCAAGGCAACATCAAATCTGTCCATACATTTTGCAGCACCCCTATTGGACCTACAACTTGTTCAGAATAATACTTATGGACAGATGAGTAAAATTCCCTATTGCATGTTTCATCATCATGGATACTGGGTCAATCAGGATATCTCCCAACCTTACTTCCATCTGGTCTAAATTGGCTGCTATGCAATATTGAATGAAGTATGGGCCTTCCAGCCAACCGTTGAGAATAGTAGGCACGTGCTTTCATGGAGATATTTTATTCTGACTTCCATTACATTGTAATATTGTTGTCCTTACGCTGTAGGCCTCCACTCCTTGCAATACATTTTCCCAATTCACCTGCAATATCAGCAAAGGCCTGTTAGACAAGCCAGTCTTAGGGTGGTGTTCCTCCAGATGTTTTGTCTCTCCTCTTCCATTTTTCAGAACTTATTTTGGTTGATCTTAGGACTCTGTGCACTTTACCACTGTTCATCAGTACTAAAGTACCTGTGCTCCCTCCCCTAGAAACATGATTAAATTGGTTTATACAAAATTGGTATATTTAATTTACCTTTAGTCCTTTGTAGAGTCAGGGACCATCTGTTAGTAGGAGGAGGAGACCTGTAAATAACATGCTACTATTGGACCTGCAGCACTTAGTGTGCCACTCACTTAAGAGGCACTTTGAAATATGTCCCAGGCCTACCATTGAAACTTGAATGCTGTGTTAAACTGCCATGTGGACTTGACATTTAAACCTCTTTGCAAAGCTTTAATCTACCCTTTTATTACAAGTCACCCCTAAGCCAGGCCCTAGGTAGCCCATTGGGCAGCGTGCTTTGTAATTAAAAGGTTGAGCATGTACTTTTAAGGTTTACATGTCCAAGTGGTGAGAAACTCCTAAATTAATTATTCTCTGCTGTAAGGCGTATTTCTCTCATTGGATAGCCTTGGAGATTCCTTATTACATATGAAAAGCTGTAATTTTCAATTGAGAGCAGGTAATAATATCATGTTTGATGTCTATGAAATTGTAATGAAAACCCTCTTTAATTGCAAAATCAGATTTTTTAGTACAATTTTGATAGTTTCACTTTTAGAAAGCTGACATTTTCCTGCCGTTAGTCCTTTTGTTCCTGTAGCCTGTCTTGGGTCACATGATTGGGCATAACTGAAAGTTAGGCCTTGTGAATTCCTCCCAGACGGTCACACAATTGAGGAATTCAGTGTGCCTCACAGGGGCATCTGTTGGCAGGATGGGGGCAGAGCTGAGCCCAGTCGAGTATTTGATATTTGAGGAGTACTTGATTTATTGTTAACGGTTCCATTATTTCAAATCATTGCAGTAGAACGCTAACGTTTATACCCACCCACCCAAGCCCTCCCCCATACCGCCCCCTCCCCAGCCATCCCTTCACCTTTAAAACCCTGTTTCCAATAGTAAATCTTGTGTTGCAAAGACCATTTTGCCTTTGATCCAGGGGTTTAATTCATATTGTGACTTTATTCCAGTCAAAACACGTGGAATGACGGGCTAACTCTTCTTTGCATTTTGATGTTATGCCAGCACCTTAATGGCCTATTAATCAGTCTCTGACATTCAAGAGCTGTGGAAAGTCATTTATACACTTGCGTCTAAGGCCTGTCTGATCTGGTGAATACATGTTGCCGCTGTTGCGAGGTAGTGGGTTTTTGTTTTCGAAAGGCACCAATCTGATGCCTCCTTGCACGTTCTGATGCCCAGGTCTCTTAGAATGGAGCAGAGCAGCCTTTGTCATTTGCTAGTCAATTTGGGGCAGCAACATAATAGGTGGAGCCAGGATTCCCTTTGGTAGTAGCATAGACAACAAGAAACGGCTCCGTCTGCTCGCCCCCATGCTGGATTAAAGTCTGCAGTTCTAAGGGCTGTTAGCCTCATAAAAAGGAATTTCCTGCAAACTAGTGCCATAGAGCTTCCCGTAGGTATTGTTGAGCTTTCCCCATGGTGTAAGATTCGTCCAATGCCGTTGTGTAGTTGTTATGGTGAAGTGCAGTTAGATCCTTTTCAAGCGAAATAGAGGGGACTTGCCATTTGATGATATTTGACGAGGCCTTATGTCAGACTCCACGCCGCAGGATCCGGTTGATGCACATATAACTCCACCTCCCGATCTCACCAACACGCTAGTATTAGCAACACAGCGTGTTCGAGTGATAGGGCGAGGGAAAACAAGAAACAAAGAAGGAGGGGACGGAAGGGAACTGCAGGGAAGGGATAGCCGCAAGACAAGAGAACAATAATGCAGGTTATATTTGGTTACCTTGTAATCCTACTCTCGTTTCATTCTCACTAAGTACGCATAGAAAATCACCTTGAACAAAAGAAGGGCTCTCCACCTCCTCCCTGGTTCTTGAATAGTGTTAACTGCCACACTAGTCCCTATGGAACACAAACACTGGTCATTATCCGAATATCTCGCATAACCTTAATACAATACTCGCTAGTGGTATTTCACCTACCCTGCCTTGTGTTGTATTGTGCTCAAATAATAAACCTGTGCTTGTCCCACAACCTTGGTGCATTCCAAAACGACCTTCTTTTCTTGAGAAGTTAATTCACCTCTATACAAAATAGTTCCACTTCAATCCTTGAAGGACACGGTAAGACGTAGCTTTATACTACCATCTTCCGCTCTCTAATACTCAACACAGTGTTCTTTGAATGTTCCACTCCAAATACGGCAAGGTGTAGGACCCCCCACACTACCTTCCGCTTTGGCACTTTCTCTGGTAGCCACTAGTGACTCGCTTCGTAACGGTAGTATGCAGATATGGGTAATCCGGCAATACTCCGTTCTCACATTAATCTCCAAACAAAAATAATCAATCCAAATGTGGAAACACGTTAGCTCACTCAATTCCCCTTTGCCGGTTAGCAGACGGCCGCCTATGAGGAAACGCTTCCGCGCAGGCAAAACAAACGCGTTCAAAGTCACGCACTGCTTTAATAACTCACGGTACAGTAACAGCGTGTCCCGGTTCTTCGTTCTCAGCCGCTAATGCTTTACCGGTGACAGGAACTCCAATTACAATCCACTTCAACAGGAAGCGCATTCCTCGCGCTATGGGAGAGATAACACCGCTGCAATCCAAGGTGCGATCTCCTGATCCCTTCGCTCGTTACCAACAACTTCGGAAAACAGGAAACAAAACCCTCTCTAATTCTTTACAGAGAGGAGCCCTAAGCAGCTCACCTCTAAAGTCTCTACCAAACACAGTGGTTGCACAAAATCACGAACAAAGTGGGGATGGTCCTCCCTGCCTTTATAGAACCCCGACCCTTCCAAGGATTCTGGGAGATGTAGTTCAAGGGTAGGGTAGGCGCTTTTGGAGGATCCTGACAGTATGTCCCCGTCCCTAGCGCCTTCTAGTGCCCGGCTTATCAGGAAAACTTTGACTAAAAGACAGCACCTTCTCAGGAGCAGGCACCTCGGAACAGCCCACCCCTTGCATGTACTCCTCCATGACCTTGTTCAAACATCCCTGCACCCCATTGCGAGCCGTCTGCAAAATAATACCTTTTCCTTAACTAATGGCTGAAAATGGAGATCAAAAGGAAGATCAACCGGCAATGTGTTTGCATCAATTCCGGAATTAGCTAGGAAGGGGAACATTCCAGGGGAACTATGCCACGCATTCTTACTGGACCTCTCCGCCCTCAACATGCAATTACCCTTCCCTGTAGGAATGATAGACTGTTGATCATCCACTCCCTCCTTGATTGCCAGTACCTGTCGGGTTAATGTGTCTGTCTTCTGACTACTCAACCCAGTGCGGATGGAGACCACCTCTTTCTTTGCCAAAGTGGCCACCCTGAACTGACATGCGACTACCGCTAAAGGTGAGGATACATAAGACACCAGATGTTCCTGACAATACCCAGACAAAAAATGTACTGTTCGTGTTCTCCAGTCTATAGAAGGGTTGTGGTACGTAAACCACGGCATCCCCAATATGATCTCGTATTGGGGAGCTTCTATGATGTTCAACGTTATCTTTTCCACATGTCTCCCTTCTGACGCATCCTTTGACAGCGTTACCTCAGCTGTCTTCTCAACTATTAGACCCGATTTTATAGGCTGTCCATCTACTGCCAAAACCTCCTCTGGTATATCTCTAGGTACTCTGGGTATAGCTAAGCGAGACACTAACCCATTATCAATAAAATTACCTGTGGCTCCTGTGTCCAGCATAACCCTAACTTGATGACTTTTTTGTTCATACTCTAAGGACATGTTAAGAACCAGGTGTGACTCATTCACTCCTATACCAGGTGAGGACAGGGAAGTGAGTCTCCAGTTAGGTATCTCTTTCTCTCGGGATGAAGGTGCTAACAAGTTGTCTGTCTCCCTTCCCATAGTGGAAACAGCTATTCTTTTATTCTTGTTCCAACTAGAGGGGTTATGGGGCTTAGAAGGGCATTCACGCACGTAATGCCCTTTTTTGCCACAGTACATACAAAGACCGTGTACTCTTCTGCTTTGTTTCTCTTCATTGGACAGAGGGGATCTAATAGCGCCTATTTCCATAGGTTCTGCCCCGTCTTCTGATGCCTCTAGAGCTCTAGGAGGGGAACTCACTATACTATTGTAACCCCTGTCCCATTTTCTTCTATCCCCACTCAGCTCAGTCAGCCTACCATCCAATCTCAGGACCAAGTTCACCATATCTACACAAGTGGTGGGTTGAGGATCTATGTATGCCACAGCGTTCTTCAATTCATCCCTCAAACCCTGATAAAATAGGGACATTCTTTTGCCTTCGGGCCATTCAGTTTCTGCAATCAAACGATTGAAAGTGGTTAAATAAGTAATCAAGTCACTCCTACCCTGACGCAGGGACAATAACTCCTTATCTGCGCTGAAATTAGTGGCCCTTCTGTCAAATACTTTCTCAAATTCGTCTCTGAACGCTGTCCAGTTGGACAACATGGCATCATCTCTTTTTACCAGAGGGACTGCCCAATTGGCCGCGTCCCCCACTAGATAAGAGATAGCAAATGCCACCCTGGAATGGTTCGTAGGGAAGGAGGCTGGTTTGCAAGAGAAATGGAGCATGATTTGAGTCATGAAAGCTTGTGTTTTACGAGGGTCCCCCCCATATCGTTCTGGGGTAGCTAAAGGAATAGGGGGAGGAACAGTAACCTGAATCTGAGAAGGACCTGAGGAAAAAGGGTTTTTGGATAACTGTTCAACCCTATCCTTAAGAAGTACAGCCTCCGCTTTGGACACTGCCAATTCTTGTTGAACCACAACCAAAGCCCTCAATACATCATCCAAGGTGGCCATATGTACCCCAACCGGATCAGGCAGAATGCAATTCGTGGGCTCGTGATTCTGTCAGACTCCACGCCGCAGGATCCGGTTGATGCACATATAACTCCACCTCCCGATCTCACCAACACGCTAGTATTAGCAACACAGCGTGTTCGAGTGATAGGGCGAGGGAAAACAAGAAACAAACAAGGAGGGGACGGAAGGGAACTGCAGGGAAGGGATAGCTGCAAGACAAGAGAACAATAATGCAGGTTATATTTGGTTACCTTGTAATCCTACTCTCGTTTCATTCTCACTAAGTACGCATAGAAAATCACCTTGAACAAAAGAAGGGCTCTCCACCTCCTCCCTGGTTCTTGAATAGTGTTAACTGCCACACTAGTCCCTATGGAACACAAACACTGGTCATTATCTGAATATCTCGCATAACCTTAATACAATACTCGCTAGTGGTATTTCACCTACCCTGCCTTGTGTTGTATTGTGCTCAAATAATAAACCTGTGCTTGTCCCACAACCTTGGTGCATTCCAAAACGACCTTCTTTTCTTGAGAAGTTAATTCACCTCTATACAAAATAGTTCCACTTCAATCCTTGAAGGACACGGTAAGACGTAGCTTTATACTACCGTCTTCCGCTCTCTAATACTCAACACAGTGTTCTTTGAATGTTCCACTCCAAATACGGCAAGGTGTAGGACCCCCCCCACTACCTTCCGCTTTGGCACTTTCTCTGGTAGCCACTAGTGACTCGCTTCGTAACGGTAGTATGCAGATATGGGTAATCCGGCAATACTCCATTCTCACATTAATCTCCAAACAAAAATAATCAATCCAAATGTGGAAACACGTTAGCTCACTCAATTCCCCTTTGCCGGTTAGCAGACGGCCGCCTATGAGGAAACGCTTCCGCGCAGGCAAAACAAACGCGTTCAAAGTCACGCGCTGCTTTAATAACTCACGGTACAGTAACAGCGTGTCCCGGTTCTTCGTTCTCAGCCGCTAATGCTTTACCGGTGACAGGAACTCCAATTACAATCCACTTCAACAGGAAGCGCATTCCTCGCGCTATGGGAGAGATAACACCGCTACAATCCAAGGCGCAATCTCCTGATCCCTTCGCTCGTTACCAACAACTTCGGAAAACAGGAAACAAAACCCTCTCTAATTCTTTACAGAGAGGAGCCCTAAGCAGCTCACCTCTAAAGTCTCTACCAAACACAGTGGTTGCGCAAAATCACGAACAAAGTGGGGATGGTCCTCCCTGCCTTTATAGAACCCCGCCCCTTCCAAGGATTCTGGGAGATGTAGTTCAAGGGTAGGGTAGGCGCTTTTGGAGGATCCTGACACCTTATGCTGGATGTCTGATAGAGACAGACTATTGGATTCGATGTTTAGGGTCCCTATTGCTTTGTCCAGCTTGTCCAGCTTGATATGCCAGGGGGAGTCCTCTTCTCTGACTATTGTTACCAAATGGTGTTTGAGAGAGTTATACGGAGCTTTAAGGACTCTAATATAATACTTAATTAGGTCCCCCTGGAGGGCCAGTTCAGGTCTGCAGAGCCCCAGTTCCAAACTTAACCTGGTGTTCCTTCCTTGCCTTGGTACTTGCAGCACAAACTTGTGGACTTTGACCTGAGCTGCTGCTATAAGTTTGTCTAAGGCTCCCAGGAATGCCAAATGGCCGTAGTTAATGGCCGGGATTCATTTTGCCTTAAGGACCCTCAGCATGGGGTCTGCTGTTGGGCTGGACAAGCGTTGGATTAAACGTCTCATTCTTAAAATTACACTGTTGGTTTTGGCAATTAAGTGTTTTATATGAGTTGCTGGTGTTGCCCTCTCGAGTAGGCAAACCCCAAGATAATTATAGGCTGTGGTGGTCCCTATTTGGTAATCTCCCAAATTCCAGACTGCTTGTTTTTTTGGGGGATATCCGTCGAATATCATTATCTTTTTTTTACTTTGGTTGACTGTAAAGTGATTTTCCTTATTGTACTTCCCCAGCTTTTTTAATGCTCTTAGGAGGCCCACCCTTGTGTGGTCCATCACTACAGTTTCGTCTGTGTACTGGAGAATTGCCGATCTCACCTTGCCCAGTCTTGATGGAACTAGACTTGCCTCTTTCAGAGCTCCTCTCAAGTCTGCTGTATAGAGGTTAAATAATAGGGGGGACAAGACACAGCTCTACTTCAGACCGTTGTTAGTTTCAACTTTTTCTGATAACGCTGTAGGGCTTATCTTGACCTGTACCCAGGACCCCTCATGAAGGGATATGATGGTTTGCAGGAGCTTTGATGGAATCCCCCAGGCTGACAGTTTTCCCCAAAGTTTACCCCTACCAACTCTATCAAAAGCTGTACTGTAATCTATAAAACAGCGGCAAGTGCCTGTCTTTCACAGCTCGTTTTGAGAGGTAGGCCAGGGCCATGATGTTATCCGTTGTTGAGCTATTTGTCCTGAAGCCGGTCTGGTAGAATGGAAGTATCTTGTTGTTATTAGCCCATACCTCTAGTTCTCTCAATAATAGTTTAGCATAGGCTTTGGCTTCTACATCGAGCAGGGCCGCAAGCCTATAGTTGGAGTGATCGCCTTTCTTATGAATGGGAAAAAGGACTGATCCTTTCCATGATTGGGATATTATTGGCGATGAGTGAGCAAAATTTAATGAAGGGGTGAGGATTGAGGCAAAGAAAGGTTGGACTGATTTAAATGCCAGGGCTGGAATGCAGTTGGGGTCTGGCGCCCCATCGTTCCTCATTTTCCTGATCTCCCTTGTTAGTACTGCTTCTGTGAAACCTTTACCCACAATCATAATTGGTCCTGCTTTATATATATCCATGGGAAGAGTGTCTATATGAGTGCCTATTTCCAAGGTGTTCTTAGGAAGAGCATACTCGGCAGTTGGTATTCCTCTATTGTATAAGCCCCTTACGTACACTTCCCACTCATTGCTTGCAATGTTATTCTCCTTGCTCCTAGACTGGGAGCTCAGGTGGTTGATATACCTCCATAATTTGGCGTTGTTCTTTTCCTTTAACAGTGCGAATACTGTGAGCCATTTTTGTTCCATTTCTGTTATCTTATGCTCGCCTACTTTCCTCCTGTAGGTGGATCTCAACTCCGCTATGGAAGCCCCCCTCTGCCCATGATCCTCTTTTCTTCCTTCCTCTGAGTGCCTTCATAAGAGCACCTTTCCATTGACTCAGGCTGTTCTGTATGTTTAGCTTCTTTGAGGAGGAGTCCTTGTGAGAGAGTATTTTTTTACAGTGAGTTTTGCCCAGTTTCAATCAATCAATCAATCAATCAAAGACATTTATAGAGCGCACTACCTACCCGTAGGGTCTCGAGGCGCTTTGGGGGGGGGGGGGGGGGGGGGGTGCCGCTACTGCTCGAACAGCCAGGTCTTGAGCTTCTTCCTGAAGGAGAGGTGGTCTTGGGTCAGGCGCAGGTCGGCAGGGAGGGAGTTCCAGGTCTTGGCGGCCAGGTAGGAGAAGGACCTTCCTCCTGTAGTGGCTCTGCGGATGCGTGGGACGGCGGCGAGGGGGTGGCTGGCGGATCGGAGGTGGCGTTTGGGAGCGTAGAAGTTGATTCCGCCAAAGGTCATCTGTCAGAGCTTCCCAGAGACCTATAGCCTCTAAGTGGATCTCCCACAGTCCACGAGCTTGCTACATTATTGCCCACTCCTTGGTTTTTTCTTCAAGTTTGGTTGTCCATTTGTTTCTTTTAAGGACTCTGAAATGTTCATCCACTGTGGATTTTCCCATCACTTTCTGGAGGTCAGCTAATTCCATTCCTCGGTTAAATATTGCACATAGATGCCTATGATCGATTTCCCCTCAGTCGTCGACCATTAAAGTCTTTCAGCTTATCGGCCGATTTCTCATTGTTCAAAATATAGTCAATAGTAGATATATTCCTAAATGATGGTTTGGGGCACCACAAGGGTGATCGTAGTTTCTTCATGAAGTAAGTTGAGCAAAGTTTAACATTTTTAAAAAGAGAGAGCAAAAGGCCCACCTTGTGCCCTTTGTTTTGCTTGCCAGGGGCCCCTTCCAAGCCTCTCAAAATAAAATCACCTGCAATGATTACATTATAATGCTCATATTTAATTAATATTTCCTCCAGCGTGGTGATGAGTAATTCCATACTGCAGTCAGTGCTGGATTGATGTAACAATTTATAAGCAGCAAATTGAACGACGCGCATTGGCTTATAAAAAATTGATAGACCCCCAGAGGGGCGCCCAAAGATGTTTTTTTTGTTGCATTTATCTGATGTTCATGGAAGCCTGCTATGGGAGTTGATGTCATTGACCAGGTTTCTTGGCAGTATATGATATTCCCTTTTTCGAGGTAGTTCTGTACTTCCTTGTTCCCTACTTATTTGTTTAACCCTGCGATGTTCCAAGATGTGAGAGTTAATTCTTGATGGAGGTCGGCGTTATGACCTTGAAATTGATCTTCCCACACTGACATTTCCCTTCCTGCTCTGGCGGAGAATTGTCTTTGGCTAGGGCTGTTGTTGCCAGTTCTCACCTTTTGTAGCCTGCTTATATTGCCCCATTAGTACTCTTCGCAGATTATCGCTTTGAAAAGAGGAAATATTTATTGGTGTACTAGGGCGTTTACTTGTATTTTCCCCTCGTTTTCTTTATGGTTAGTGCCTTTCAAGATTGATGCGGCTCCTGGCCCCTCTTTTTGAGGTATGAGGACGGAGGGATATTTAGGTTGAGTGCGATCTGTTACTTCTATGTCCCAGTTGCTAGTTGTTGGGCTTGCTTCTCCAAGAACTGCCCGTTGAAGAGAATGATCGCTAAAGCCCAGGAGGGTTGAATCGCCATGGCTGTCTCCTTGTGACCTTTTGAACTTTACCCACTCTGTGTTTTCCGTGGTGATCTGAGACAGGGACGTGACATGGCTTAAAAGATAGAGGATATTAGTTCTGTTTAGGATGTCATGGGGGCCTTCCATGTGGTACCTAGGGGTGAGCACCACCTCATATATTGTGGGTGTTTCCTATAGGTATTATGTTTGCGTGGCCCCCCAATGCTCTGGCAGCAGGATCTCAAACTTTGGGGGAGCTGTTATAGATTCGCCAGTGTTGTTCACCTTCTGCCCTGTTGTTGTTTCCCATCAGCTTTCATTTTGCTTCTGCTCCATCATTGGAGGTGTAGTGTGCTCTTTTTGGCATTTATGACCCTCCAGTTCCAGAAGGTCATAGAGCCTTATTTGCGTGGAGGCGTCCTCTTTACCCAAGCTGACCCTGTTTGTTTTCACCTGGGCCGCCATTGATGTTGACCAGGCTGGTTGTTGTAGGTCCACCTGGTACGCCTGGTCCATATGGTCCCTGCCCTGTTGCGTCAGACCATCTCTTGCTCTTTCTTCAGTCCTTTCTTTGTTTGCCAGTCTACCCTGGCTCTTAATCTGTTTAAAGTTAAAAATCTGGTAAAGAGGCAGTGAGCTGCTATTCTCTAAGGGTCTGTGACTGTTCAGCATTGCAGGCAGGATTGATCTTCTTTTCATTTTTGAACTCTTCTGGTGTTTTTCTTCAGCTTTTTCTTCACCCTCCTTGCTAGGGGGCTTCTGATCTAACTCCTAATTCCCCCTCAAGGGTTGCTTTCTGTTCTTCGGCTTCCTTTGTATCTGGGCTTGCTGGAGTTTCCTCGATGTCTCTCTTTATCCGGGGTGCCAGGGTCTCTAGGCTATTGCGCTCATTTTCTCTGGCTTTTGATTCCGAGTTCCTCGCTCGGCTGGGTTTTCCATTGGTCACCGACCGGTGTGTTATTTCCCTTTGCCAGTGATTCAAATGTTTCAGATGTCTTTGATAAGTCACCTCTACTCTTAGTTAGTGCTACTATGTCCCCCAGTATTTCCGGCATCTCAGCCCACTTATCTATTATATCAGCACATGAGCTTGTACGAGCTATCATTGCTTGATTGTAGTTGATTGTGCCTCCAATTCTTATAGCTTGTGGCCCTGGTTCACTAGACATTGGGCTATTGATTGAAGAAGATCAACTTGGACCTCCATTTTGGTTGATTGCCATATCAGAGCCTTGGCTATCGACTTTTGTGCTTCTCTGATGGTTATCAAATGGGGGGTGTCGTCTTGCTCATCTTGATCTTCCTAGCCTGTGGATGCGGATAACCCTGCTCGATCTGTTGCCTGGTTTCTTACTAAGTCTCCTCTCCCAATGAGGTTGGGGGTGAGGTCCAAAGTCCTTTCTGTTGTTTGCTCTAGTTCTTGTAGAAAGGAATCAGTGAGGTCTCCTGTCTCTTGCGAATTGAGTTGTCGCCGTCCAATTATGGAGGCCTTTGTAGTTGATCGCGAGATAGCTCGCGGGCTGGTACGCCCCAGATCTTTGCCCCCAATAACCTCAGGCACGTCCTCCTCCTGATGCAAATGAATCAATGCTTTGATCAGTAAGGGGCTGTCTGTCGCATCTGTAGGCTTCCTAATGGTATCTATGACTGTTATGTGCCTCCTGAGGTCAGTATCACTGATCCTTTCATTGTGTAGTTTACTGTTCTCCCCTACTCCCCCCACTTTACACCTGCTAGAAAGGGGCGGATCTGGTCCTTCCTGTACCCATGCATTCCGCACCCGGTCCTGGCCCCCTTTGTCGGGCAGCAGGCGGATCCCTTCCCCAAGAGGGGAATTTTTGAAGTGGGGTAGCTCGATGTGTGCCTGGCATGGCCCCATTGTGTGGGGGTTGCTCGCTGTGGTCTCATCGGCCCTTCTGGGGGACATTTCCTGGGGGTGGCGGACAGCCCGGTGCCTGAAAATAATGAGTAATAAGCCCTTGTTGGGGTTGCTGTAGTGTAGGGGGGGCTCGCTGGGTTTGACTCTTGTCTCAAGTTCTGAGCCGTATTTCTTGTGACCCTCGTTGTATGATATTTGAGGGCGTTTTCATCAGGATCCATCCTCTTTAGATTAGTTGGGTTTCCCTTGAGCCTTTTCCTTCCGCACCAAGGAGAGGGTGTTTGGGAATTAAAGAATTGGGGAATTGACTCTCTTTGCTTTTTAGTCTGTCGCTGTGCACTCTCTTCTGTGTGTGCTGCTTGGGCCGTGCTCCTTGCCCCACAGTGCTATGCCAAATATGCCAAATCACCCCCCTGCAGCCCCCTTCTGTTATCTCACTGCATTCACGCTGAACTCACCCCGGGAAGCCTGATGTCCTATAGCAGGCGTCCCCAGCCCAACTTAGCCTTATTATAGGGTGGTTGTTCAGTTTCTCACTCCTCACGTCTCCCTTGTCTTGGCTCCCACCAGTGAGTCACGTGGTCTCAGACGAGCCCTTGCTTGGGGCCACTGGCTTGGAGGCCTTTAAAAGTCCAGGGGGCCCACAAGGGGGGATGAGTGGAAAGTAAGCTGCAGCCAGCAGGCTGCAGGCAGGTGCCAGCTGAGAAGCTCTTTTCTTTTTCTGGGGGGGCGTGAGTTGTGCTTAAATGAAGAGCTAGAAGATGTTTGGCAACCTCCAGTCCATTGAGCGCTCCTTATGTACGCCTGTAATGCTAAATGCGGAGACCAAAATCAGCACCAGAGTTTCGTGACCGAATGCCTTAGAACTTAAGTTGGAGCGAGCGGGGCTCACAGAGGTACCGCAAGCCCGACCCGACCTAGCTTCCGCATTTTTTCCCCGGCTCGCGGCCACTTCTGATGGCTGCCGCGTTCGCTCTCTGCTCTCCGCTCTCTGCTCTGCTCTGCTCACCATGGGACCCCGTCTGGCTCTGTGATTTTTGGGGGTCTCTTACAATGGTAGCACAGTAGTAGCACTTGGTAGGAGACTCACAGCTCCGCACTCTGCTCCACTGCTCGGGCTGCTTGCCCCACCTGACCTTATGCCTGACATTCCCCTGAACTGACTCTCCTTCCGCCGAAGGGGTAGTGATTTACCTGTAATCACAGGATGTTGGGCTGGCGCTGGGACTCGAACCTGAATAACCAGTTCCAAAGTCAGCAGCTCTGAGCCCAGCCCCACTTGCAACTGAACATATGGTTGAGAAAAACTAAGTATGGCATGCACCACTTCTGCAGTAATATTTTAAAAGGTCTTCTAATCCAATATTAGAACATATATCTCTTTTCTGTTTTCCCAAAATACTGTCTAGGTATATGTACTGGTATTATCTGAAAAAGATACGGTAGAATAGGGTATAGGTTCTTCCTAGAGGGGACAGTTTTTCCATTGTTGACCAATGTTATTATACACTTCATCACTTCGATAAAATTACTGTCAAAAAGGTATTTACTAAACATTCTGCTCCATATACTAGGGTTAACGTGCTATTGTATTCTTTGGGATAATGTGGACAATCCGTCAATCATGAAACTAAGTAGCAGATAAAGCTCTGTCTTATCCCAGAAATCATGTAGAATTTCCAAACAGTTCAGTATTGATGGCAATCAGTGTAACAGTGGGGTTGAGATGAGAACATGGCGGCTAGCGGGCATGGCTAGTCGGGAGACTCTGGAGCCTCGGGTGTCCGTGCTGTGCGGAGTATGAGCGGAGCAGCGAACGGCGAAAACGGTGGTCTAAGCTTTTCTTAGGGGATAAGACGCGCTTACCTTTGGCAGTCTCTTCGGTGCGAGTGGCAATTGATACGGTAATACAGCAGCCGCCGCCGCCGCCAAATCTAATTAAACAAACTCAGGCTGACGGAAAGCGGCGGAAAGCGGGCGGGGCTGCAGCCCGAGGCACAGGGTGGTTGCATTGGTTTTGGAGCGGTGATGGAGCGGCGGTGGCAGCGGGGGTGGATTGTGTGATAGAGCCACTTCTAGTTCGAGGAAGGAGAGCAGCCTCTTGACTGCAGTTTGATATTTGGTGATATTTGGTGTTTTCTCCGTGTTGGAACTCTATAAACAAGGCAGTCTGGAGAGGATCATCCACATTGACACGGCGGGGGCCGTGACTCCTCTTCTTTCACGTACTGCTACCTGCACTTTAAAGGTAGGATCACACGATGCCTCAAAACAGGGGTTAATACGATGGTTTAAAGCAGCATATGAGCTCAAGAAGGGGAGAAGAGCTGGGTATAGATATAGCTTTTGTTGCTCAGGGGGAAGCATTTAAACTATAAAATTAAAACTACCAAGTCCACAATGCAATGGGCTAAGTGAGACTTTCGCGGAAACAGTTTCATCAGTCCCTGATTTGCATATGTCAGAAAGAGAGACTCAAGGCTCCCAGGTTTCGGGATATACCCTCAGAAGCAAGGGAGGGAAGCAACCTATTCTAAATGTCCCTATAGACACCCCCTCCTCAGCTAAATCCAAGGTAAAATCTCTAAAGAAAACCGGAAAAAAAGTTGCTAAAGCTCAGAGAATAGCTGAAAAGACTAAACCACCTCCTTCTTTGAAGGCATATTTTAAAACCGTGCCTTCAGTGCTGGAACTTAAATTGTCGGAAGAGGCCTTAGGTGGGGTATCTATAAGGGGTGTGCAAACCACTAACAAATACCAACTTTTGGAGGGGTTAGAGATGGACTTGGAGCTCGAGGAAGCCTCTGAGCTAGCAGAAACTCCGGGACAAAATATTATACACAGTTCTGAGGATAAGGAACCTGAATTAGGAGAAGAAGTATTAACGCCTATAATGAATGCTAGCAGTGAGGACAGTCTATCTGCAGCTCCTACAAATATATCAGATATGGACCAGTCGGTGATAGCAATGCTAAAAGCCCTGAGTCATGAGATAAAAAGTGGTTTTGAAGCGACACTAATTAACCAGCAGGAGATAAAGGAGAAATTCGATGCATTAGCTGCTAGAACTACTGAACTAGAATCCTCAGTAACAGAACTAAAAAGGCTGCTACTCAGCATAGTAAAAAGCTTGAGGATCTCAGACTGAGGGAGCAAGGACTCCAAGAAAAAATGGAGTCCTTAGAAAACGCACAAAGGCGAAATAATCTGCGCCTGTTAAAAGTTCCAGAAGGGGCAGAAGGGGGAAATATCAAAGCTTTTGTGGCCAGATTGATTAAACAAACTATTGAACTTGAGGTATCCGAAGAAGAAATAATAAAAGATATTCAACGAGTTCACAGAGACCCATTCAGGCAGAACCCAAATAAAAGCAGGCCTAGGAAGATCCTAGTAATTTTTTTGTCTTATACCCTAAATGAAGAGTTCCTTAACAGGGCGTTAAGAACCAGCGAACTCATGATAGATGGGTTTTCTTTTCAGATCAGATCTGATGTGTCTTCCATTACAGTGTCTAGGCAGTGGGAGCTTGGTAAACTGCTAGAACCCTTCAAACAACTTGGCGCTACCGCCCAGCTCAAATTTCCGGCATCACTGAAAGTGATGTATAAAAATAAAATGAAAGTTATAAAAAGGTTGGATGAGGCAGAAGAATATCTGCAATTACTTACAGACGACAACCTAAGAGAGCAAGACAACAAACATTGAAGGTACTGAAATTTTTAGCTTATGCATCAATTATTATCAGAATTCAGCTATATATTTTCATTGCTCTCAACGTATATTGAGTAGACACCCGGGAGGAAGAGTCTCAATGGCCCAAGCAGGCCAGGAAAAAGGAGGGGGGTTCTCCAGGGGAGCACGGGAGGGTTAGGATGGGGGGGGGGGGGGAGGTGAGGGCACTGGGTGGGTAGCATCAGGGGAAAAAAACAAAAAAATGTCCAAATCGCCATATTCAAAGTTTCATTGTTTACACCTTTGTTAGGAGAAATAGCGCAAGATAGGGTAGCTCATTCATCATACATTAAGATTCTTTCGTGGAATGTTAATGGGTTACGGGTCAAGCATGGAAGAGAGAGAATTCTTCAGTATTTAAAGGATGCACCTGAAAACATTTTTATTTTACAAGAGACCCACTCCACCAAACAAGAATATAGAGATATTTTTAGGGGAAAAAAATGGATCCAGCAGGTGATAACCACCTCGCAACAAACTGCTACTAAAGGGGTGGCTATATTGATCAAATCTAATTCTGAGATAACTTTGCTACAATCCAAGTCTGATAAAAAGGGGAGGTGGGTTATAGCAAAAATAAAGCATCATGCGTACAAATTTACGATCGTGGGATACTACGGTCCTAATTTGGATGATACCCTTCCTCTTAAAGACCTTTTTGTTGAACTTTTGGATTATGAGGATCCGGTGATTCTTGCAGGAGATTTTAACTTAGTACTTGATCCACAGCTAGATAAATCCACCACTGTAAGGTTCTCACATAATCCTAAAACTAGAGCTGCGCTATCTAATGCGATTATCCAGTTTGGATGGAAAGATATCTGGCAACAAAAAAATGGCACAAAAAGAGAATTTACATTCCACAATAAGAAATTACGGCATAAATCTAGGCTAGACTTTTTCTTGATCGCAGAACACCTAGGCCAGCAAGTGGAGGAGATAAAACATCTTGGTGCCCACATCTCTGATCACTCAGCGGTTACTCTAACCCTAAAATTGTCAGGTCCACAGTTGGTCAAGAGATGGACTATAGACAGAAGCATTCTGTTGGAAGAAGAAGTAATAGATAAATTGCTTAAGGAATCAAACAAGTTTTTTACTTTTAATTTAGGTACAGCTACACTCTCGGTCGTCTGGGACGCATATAAAGCCTTTTTGAGAGGGCGCCTATTAGCATTTCAGATTGCAAAATATTCAGCATACAAGGTGCAAATTTCACAGATTGAAGCAAGGATTAAGGTCCTTGAACAGGTTGTACTAGATCCCAGCCTGACAGATCAAGAGAACAATAAGAAAGATCTGTTAACGTGTAAATCACAGTTGGAGCAGTTATTAGATGGAAGGCTGAGGAAACGTTGGCAGGCTAGCTCATTAGCACATTTTGAATATGGTGAGGCCAGCGGAAAACTTTTAGCCTGGAAAACAAAAAATGATATCAAGAAGAACTCTATTAAGGAAGTACAGATAACAAATATGGATGTGATCTCAGATAAAAGAACGGTATACAACGTTTACAACTGAATTTTTACAACGCACTACCATTAGAACGCAGGCATTACCACGCATACCATTACAACGCATTGCGCTGGGGGGCGCTCTAGGATAGGGAATAAGTATAATTTTATATCCAACACCTTCCCTAGTGTCCACGGGGACTGGAGTTGGAATATAAAATTAAACTTACCACTATCCAGCACCTCTAAGCGCTATGCGTTGTAACGGTATTCATTGTAAATACCGCGTTGTAAAGGTATGCGTGGTAACAGTATGCGTTGTCACGTCATACATCCAAAAGAACAGATATTGATCAGGCTTTCTACCACCACTTTGATGAAGTTTATAGAGAAGATCTCCTGCCACAACAGCAGTTAACCCCTTAAGTGCTGCTGACGGCCAATGGTCGTCAGCAGCGCTACCTCCCCAGTGCTGCGCACGACCATTGAACGTCCATTCAGCACTAGTTCTAATGGACAGCGCAGCACTGGGGAGAAATGTTTACACGCAGCTAAGGTGTTAATACAGTCATGGCTAGACCAATACCAGGTTAAAGCTTTAGATGATCAGGCTTCCAACAATCTTAACAGAGAAATCAGCTCCACTGAAATAGCTTCGGCGATAGATTCTCCCAAGAGAAGTAAGGCTCCAGGCCCTGATGGGCAACCTTCCGAGATCTATAAAGTGCTAGCACCTAATAATACCAGTTTTGAAATTGCTTTTTACCTCTATATATGAGGAAGGAGTCAAAATTCCTGTTTCTTGGAATGATGCCATAGTGGTCCTTATTTTAAAACCAATGAAGAGACCATTCCAGTGTGATTCATACAGGCCTATCTCCATCCTTAATACGGATTATAAGCTCATGGCAAAAATATTAGCAGAGAGATTAAACAGGGTAGCAGGGCTATTATTACACTTAGATCAAAAGGGCTTTGTCAGAGGCCGCTCTATACAAGATCTTACACAAGCTTTGGTGGGTGCAATAGATGTTGCCTCTCAATATAAAGTCCCACTAGCGGTTATCACATTAGATGCCGCAAAGGCTTTTGATCGCGTTAACTGGGAATTTTTGGCTAAAGTACTAGAAAAGGTTAATTTAGGCAGAAACTTCTGTAGGGCAATAGCAGCATTTTACCAAGCTCCGATAGCTAGATTACTAATAAACGGAAGTTTATCCTCTCCTATAAAAATTCAAAGAGGGACAAGACAAGGGTGTCCGCTTTCCCCCTTGCTCTTTGATCTATGTATGGAATCATTTGCAGAAAAGATCAGACAAGACCAAGACATCCTACCCTTTAAACATAACAACTGGGTGAAAAAAGTCGCTTTATATGCGGACGATCTGATGCTGTACACTATTGACCCTATCAAATCAATTCCTCTCATATATAAAGCAGCAGAGAAGTTTGGCCAAGTTTCTGGATATCTGATTAACCAATCTAAATCAGAATGTATGTGTTGGAATATAACCCATGTTAACTCCATTCCAATTTTGAAACACCAAATTAGATATCTGGGAATTCAAATTACGCAGGACATAAATCAACTTGCAGAAAAAAATCTTTTAAAAATTGAGAAAGAAATCGCGGAATTCTTAAAAAGCTGGTCATTTCTTCCTCTGACCCTAATCGGAAGAATCAATATGGTAAAAATGATGCTGCTACCTAAATTAAAATACATATTCCAGAACATTCCACTTACCTTTAAAGAAGCCAGAATAACTAAGATTCAAGCTAAATGGAACTCCTTTATTTGGGCCTCCAAAGGCATAAGGATTTCATGGAAAAAGCTCCGCAGAAAGAAAAGCAAGGGTGGACTATGCGCACCGGATTTGAGAGTATATGCCTGGACCCTATTATTGAAGGCAGGAGTAAGGTTATTTGACACCCTAGGGGAGACAGAAACAGACTTTATGTTTCAAAATATGTTATCTGAGATCCAGGGAGGATCTAATGCATTTTTGTTTAAGTTTGGAGACATGCGTTACTTTAAAAAAGTGCGATTAAAGGTCCTTAGAGATATGGCATATGTGTGGGCCAGAGTTAGGAGAGCGCTGAACATCCCATATTACTCCGCTTTCGCCCCAATATGGGACTCTCCTGGCTCTCCTGAATGGACTAAAGATTTACTATCTATAGCTTTGCAGAGAGCAAACATCAGAACATGGGGCCAGTTATTGCCTGAAGGGAACCTTTTGAGCTGGGAAGACATTTCTGTTCTTACAGATAAGAATGTATCTAAATTCAAGTATTTACAAATTAAAAGCTGGACCCAGGCTGTTACAGGGGATAAAGGTATTAAGACTGTTTTGGATGAGCTTTTAATGAAGAAACCTAGAACACTCAAAACATCAGTCCTTTATTGGACAATACTCGAGGAAGAAGATGGAGAGCTCGCCCTTCCGGAACAGCTATGGAGGAATCAAGTACTGAACGTCGACTTGCAGAACTTATGGCAAGTATCCTTTGATTTACTACATCTTACGGTCTCACCTGCCAATTTAAAGCGGAATCACTTGTTTTCTCTCCATAGAGTATATTGGTCTCCAGCTAGGCTCGCCAAATTTTCGAAGGGGCCTACTCCCTGATGTCCAAAGTGCAATGTAGAAAAAGCAGATGACCTGCATATGTTCATGACCTGTCCCGCACTTAGAGAATTTTGGCTTGAAATACAAGAAGGTATGAAAGCCCTCTTTGGGTATGAAATACAGGTTAGTACGCAACAAGTTTTGTTTGGAATCCCTTCTAATTATGAGAATGTACCTCGAGACAGTAATAAGTTATTTCTTTATTTAATTGTCTTAGCCCGTAGGGAAATATGTAAACTGTGGGTGAGCACTATTGTTCCGACATATGTAGATTGGATTAGGGCAATTAGGCATACTCTTAGTTTGGATAGTATGGCATGGAACAGAAGGAAGCATTTTTGGACTCCCTGTATTATTTGGCTTGATGGATTATAACAACTTTGTCCAATGATTAGGCCTTTTTGCGGAATGATCCACCCTAAGATCAGTCTAAGGGTCTGGTAAATTGGGAGACTGAGCTGACTGTTCACATGGTGGTACCGTGAGATTTATACTGGGTGTCTGCAGAAAGAGTTTCCATAAAGATTCTCGGTATAATCAATACTGAAAATATCTTTATTGGCGTATGAGGACAAAAAAATAAAAAATAAAAAATAAAAAATAAAACAGTGGGGTTGAGATGCACACAGGCCGGATTGGCCGTAGCAGGCATCTGGCATTTCCCCAGGAGGTTGGGGGCCAGTTTTGCAGCAGTGGGGGCCGGTTTTGTTACTGGGGGTGGGGGGGAGGTTGCAGCACAGTAACGAAGGCAGCAGTGTTTCATACTTGAACTTCCCCCAATCCCCCACCCAACCCCCGGGAGGGCCCTAGTATGACAAAATTTCCAGTTTTGCGGTGGGTTACTAGTTCAACTTTAGATGTACAGCAATAAATCATCAACATATGAGGATGCTATATGTGAAATGTAGGATACCTGAAACCATAACTCCGAAGCCTATGGCTCAATATACATACCAATCGATTAGAAAAGAGGCAAACGTGCCAAGTGCCGGTCAAAGTGATATGGCCTCTGATACCATTTACTTTTCTGAATATGTACAGTTGAGGCAGGTAGATGCTAATTAAAGCTTCAAGCAATTATTGAAGACTGACAGTCAGCACTGCAACATATCAAATTAGATATTCTACTGAAGTGTGTTCCTGTTAGATTGTTTTTAGTGGTTGCTGCTTTTAGAGGGACACTGGTAGGACATTTCTGTGAACCCTGTAGCGTCAAACTGTCCGAGCTTAGCAAGGAAAAAGTAATGGTGAAACGTTACAGTTGTATGAATTCCCTGGACACAGAAAACAAAAACCTATCTTCTAAATTATGTAAAAGGTTGTAGATGTGGGAGTGCTAAGCTTTCAGTTTGGTTTATTTTGCAAGAAAAGTTACAAATGCATAGCAAAGCTGTACAAGACATAGATGTCTAATCCAACATTTAAATGACAATATTGCAGATTTTCTCTAGGAACAATCTTTGAGACATTAGACAGTCTAAGCAGAAAAATACCTAACTCAAATAATATATTTTTTTCACATCCAAATTTGCAGAGAATGCTTTACATATAAAGTGCTCATCAGACAATCCTTGAAAAGACCTTAGTTATTATTCTAAAACTTTGTGATTATTGATAACGTGCATTCTGAGTAATGTGTATAATAAAGTCAATTGTTAGAATGCCATTTGTGTTAATGATTCTGGTGTGACTTTTAGAAAGTACATTGCCAGCATTTTCAACATCTCACAGGAGGGCACATTTTTGGCAAGTCATTTTATATCACGCGTCCCAAAAAACGGGGGTATCCACAAATGTAACTTACACTTGTGAGTAGTTTGCATAGTTAATTTACTCTTACACTTTTATTAACTTTAATACTTTTGGCTATGCATAAAATCTGAGTTTCAAATTATTCAAAAGTGTGCAGTGGCATGTCTTCGCCCCATCAAAAGGAGGTGGTGCCAAACTTTTGAGTGAGTGTTAATAAAGCCAAATAAGAAACTGAAGTATGTTCAACACCTCACATGGCCAACCACTGATCTTGCAACATTCTCCAATAGAAAATAATGGAGATAGGTACATAAAATAAACCTGCATAAGAAATGATGGGGCATATTACCAAGGGCATTATCGCCGCATTAGCGGGACTATTTCCCGCTAATGCGGCGATAATTTCATCGCCCTATTACCAAGCTGTCGCTAACACTAGTTAGCAACAGCTGGTAGGCGATAGCGGGCATTTAGGGGCCCACTTTGCATGTCAGCGATAATTATCGCTAATGACATGCAAAGTGGGCGTGCCAAGATGTTAGCGACTGAAAACAGTCGCTAACATCTCTACCTCCTATTAACAACTTTTGGAAATATTGGCGCTAGGCGCGAATATCTCCAAAAGCTAACACCTGCTAAAAGCGTTCTTAGCCATGTTATCCAATGGAAGGTGGATAACATGGCTAAGAGCATTGTCACAATAATGCATGAATATCGCTGATTTTTCAGCGATATTCATGCATTTCGCAGGATTTTTACCGCTTTTGAGATAAACCTTTATAATATCAAGGTATCTCAGCGGTAAAAATCCTCGGTGCTCGGCGATATTTTTTTCCTGTAACCAAGCAATAGCGATAATTATCGCTATTGCTTGGTAATATGCCCCGATGTTATATCAAATAAACTAATTTAAAATAGCTAAAAATACAAAGAAAATATAAAATGTAATGGCAAAATAAACATATAGAAAGAGAACATATTTATAATTTCGTTATAACTTATGTAAACCTCTTTAAATGTAAAAATGAATGCAGGATTAAGTTTTAATAAAATATGATTCAATTGCCCTTATTCATTCTATACATCACTTTTAATAATTATCAATGCATTTTATTTTACTTTAGGTAGGAATTAATTTTTTTATCTAAACTTCGGAAAATAATTTGAATGTAATATATTTAAACTAATTAAATATTTATTTTAAAATTAAGTTAATAGTGCACTAGCCTTTTTTCTTTTGTTCTACATTTTAAATGAAATATATAAACTCTATTTACAATAATAGTTAAGACAGAAAATGTTTTACTAACTTTTTCAACGTTGAATAAAATGTGTTATTTTTTCTATACTTTAACATCCGAGATCTTCGCCACGACTGCTTCGTCTGCCTTTGATACTGAAGGGAAAAGTTAAATAGCAATACTTATCTCGATAAAAAAGCGTTACTCACTCATAACATTAACCTTCAGAATGGGTTTACAAAAACAAAGTGAAATATGTGGTACATTAGGTTGCTAAATGCTACCTGGAGAAAAAGCTGTGCTAAGTGGTTTCAAAACAATTCATTTAGCCATAGCCAAAGGCCTGTTTTTCTTCCACGGGCTGTCTCTACTAAAAGAGCATCTGATTCACCAGCCAGACTCAAGTTCTTTGAAACCTTTGTGGAAATAGTTGGCACTAAGACGCACAACTTCAAGTACTTACAACTGAAAGTACAAAGAAGAGCCACTAAATGTTCCACTGATCGCAGTCACCAAACTAAATGCACACAGCGATTCACCATTGTAGTGATGCTCCGCCCTCCAGCTCTGCAAAAATAAGACGTCGAGTTCACACAATGAACGTGACTAATTGTGCTATTATTAGCTCAAACTTATTACCGGGCACGAGGCAGTGGGAGGTGACAGACGCGTTGCACAATAATGCCTGAGTCATCCATAAGATTTCACCGACCGGAGACAAATGGACATTCCTACCTCGACCCGGAGCCCCAGCCCATCCGGCACTAGTATCACTGGCTGACAGGCATTGGGCATCCATCACTGTTCGGAATAAGAGACAGCTAAACACTGCCCTTGGCTGCTGTGGTTCACTGGAAGCATTGAAAGGTCTTGGCTTTACTGGGAGCATACCCTGTCTGAACTGCTCTGATTGATTGGAAGCATACCCTGTCTGAACTGCTCTGATTGATTGGAAGCCATACCCTGTCTGAACTGCTCTGATTGATTGGAAGCATGCCCTGTCTGTACGGCTCTGATTGAATGGAAGCCATACCCTGTCTGAACTGCTCTGATTGAATGGAAGCCATTGCTGTCTGCGTGCTGCTTACCGGCTCAGAGGACCGGAATCACCGTCTGTTGCCTGGTGCCCTGTGCTGTGGGGGAGGACGCTGCAACTTGCAGGACCCGCTTCGCGGGTCCCGCTGCGCCAGCAGCCATCGAGGGAGCGGAGGAGAAGACCAACTGACCCCACCCGCACCGGCAGGGCTGCGAGCAGCCTAGCAGGGACTCCGTTGACCAGGAGTCCCTGCGCGGAACACCTGTGGCCGCTCTCCCTGCCGGACACGCCCCTGACAGCTCAAAAGCTGCTCTGTGACTCTAACCTGCGGGAAACCTTGCTGTCTGCGTGCTGCTTACCGGCTCAGAGGACCGGAATCACCGCCTGTTGCCTGGTGCCCTGTGCTGTGGGGGAGGACGCTGCAACTTGCAGGACCCGCTTCGTGGGTCCCGCTGCGCCAGCAGCCATCGAGGGAGCGGAGGAGAAGACCAACTGACCCCACCCACACCGGCAGGGCTGCGAGCAGCCTAGCAGGGACTCCGTTGACCAGGAGTCCCTGCGCGGAACACGTGTGGCCGCTCTCCCTGCCGGACACGCCCCCTGCCCTGTCAACATCCTACATAACTGGGCGGGTCTGCCGCAGCGTGGGAGCGCGCGGGAGCGACCGGGGCGAAGACCGGGCAAAGAGCGGGCCGTTTGAGGCCGTTCGAGTACGGCAGAGTCCGGCCTAGGCCCACCCCCCCTGGTCGATTGGAAGGCCATAAGGTAGGCGGCGGACTCCGCCCGAACATCTCCCGTCTCTTGGTGTTGCTAACATAGCTTGACATTATTTATTTATTTATTTATTATTATTATTTTTTTTAAACTCTGTCATTTGTACCCCCGCAATGCCGTTACGTTCAGGCAAAGAACGATCTGTGCAAATCCACACTACCAAGGGTGTCGTATCTGGTCCCCTTGATGCTTTTATATCACGGGCTACTGGAATCCTGGAGAAGGAAATTGCCATGGTAGAGAAAAGACTTTCAATAGATCTTATCAGTGGCAAGAGATCGTCATTGGGGGCCTTAGCTACTTCCACCTCCCCTGTGCCCACTGCCCCACATGCTGCCTTTAACTGCGTCCACACTACCGCTACGGACGCAATCGTCCATTTAGAAAGTATAGGGGCGAGCCCAACAGCTGATATTTTGAAGGAAGAAAGGCACGGTATAGAAGCTTCCCAATGTAGCCAGGGGGATGATGATAATGACTCATTGATTAGTGGGGGGGCTGATCTTAGCCAGCTTTCTGGACACCTCTCCCTTAATCACTCTAACAACTCTAATCCTGTTGAAACTTCCAATCATCCCGTACCCAACCCTGGTCCCAACATTAAAAAGAGAAAGTTGGACTCTAGACTGTCGGGGGAGAGAGATCTAAAAATTCCTAAAGTAAAGGAAGCCCAAGATGATAGGAGACAGGGGTCTGAGCTTCCTCCAGACCCTCTAGTCCCCTCTGTATTCACCAACATGCTATGCCCTTCCCTCTCGGCCTTGGGCTCCTCAAGTACCTGCCCCATGTGCCTTAATAGCGACGAAGTTTTGTTAGCAAAAATGGAGGCCATGTTTAAAACCTTACTTCTACCTGTCCTGGAGCGGACAAGGCTCATGACCTCAAAAATTGATAGTATGGAGGCTTTAATTAATTCAAACCATGCAATGCTACAAACATTACTTGGCTCAAATGATATGGGTGCCAGTAAAACACTAACAGCTACTAAGGCCCCTGGTAACAACAATGTGGCAAGGGGTAAACCACTCTCTAATAAAACCTCAGGGTCGAACACTACCACGCTTAAAGGGGGTGAAAAATCTAATACTATATCTTCTAAACCAGGCACTAGCACCCACATCCAGGCACCAAAGCCCCATTCAAAAGCAGTGGATAAACAAAATACTGGTGGGCGTCAAACCATGGGACCTCCCCCACAATCTACTTTAAACCCTGTCCCCCCTAGCACGCAAAGGGACCAACGTACTGCCCTTACCAACTACAGGGAGGGGGGACGCAAAAGACCAACTACTCCTTGTGTTGATTTACCACCTGAAGCAGCTCAACACACTATTGTCCTGACAGGTGTAGCACCGCTAAAACCAGGTACCAGGGAGTCTTATGGGGACCTACGTAATAAAGTCATTTTTTGGCTAAATAAAAACCGCCCGTTACCTCCCTCCACTTGTACGGAGATACTATTCGTGAGGAGAGTAGATTGGGTGGGACATGGGACCAAAGACTTGGAGGGAGATTGTATTTTAATCTCGTTCAAAGATACGTGGGTGGTAGATGCCATCCGACGAGAACCGAGGTTTGCAAGGCAGGGGGATGTACAAACTTTAGCCTTATCATATTTCTACCCACATAGGCAAATACCCCCCCAACCCTACCCTTTATTTCGCCAGGCCCCAGCTGTAAGACACCCCCTGGCATTAACCCCTCTCGACTGTCAGCGTCCCTTTCTCTTTAATCACTTTGGCCCCCTTTCTGGCTTTGAGGCTATTGATTGACTCAACGACCCACCCAGTGAGTCTTTCCCTGTTAAAGCAGTAGCCCAAGAGCCTATTGAGCGTAGCATGGTGAGTCCATATCAACTTAGTAATCTAGTAGATGAGGGTGGAGATCCAGTTTCCCTGCTACTTAGCCCACCACCCCGCATAGTTGCTCAAGAGGTCCCGACTAAGGATAATTCCATAGCACCAATAGACCGTGCTAGGCGCTTAGAGGTTAAAGATGATAAAGGGCACCGACAGGGAGTTGTACAGCCCTTACCCTTGCAACCTCCCCCCTTAGTCCATTTGAATGATAATTTGAATTTGAAAATCTTGTCCTGGAACATAGCGGGTATTAAGGCCCGCCTTGCCTCTACTGATTGGTTGAACTTTGTGTACAATTATGACATCATCTTGTTGCAGGAAACCTGGGCAACCGAGCCTGTCTACAAGTTGGGTTACATTAATTTTTTTAAACCTGCAATTAAAGGGGGCAAGGGGCGGGCCTCAGGTGGCCTGACGATCTGGGTGAAACAATCTCTGGGTTTTCATCCAACTGAACTCCCTGTGGAGCACCCGGATCTCCTCCAAGTCATTCTAAGCAAAGGGAACCAGCAAATTATGAACATTCTTAATATCTATGCTAGAGGTCTGCCCGGTGGTCGAAGTCCGCCCTTGTTGAACTTTATCGACCATATTATTTCGGAAATGGACAGTGGAAACGTCGCCATTCTTGCTGGTGACCTAAATTGCACCATAGAACCATTGTTTGATATGGGAGATACCTGGAGCATGGCTGAGGACTCTGTTTGGGGCATCCCCGACTTAAAAGTGGTAAAGATGGCAAAAGCAACAGAGGCGGCAGTGTCTTGGATGGCATTCTGCCTACAAAAGGGGTTTCGTACATGTAACGGCCGCTCTGCTTCGGACATTAAAGCAAATTGTACTTTTGACAATGGGCAGAGGCAGAGCCGCATTGACTACATCTTGCTGAATATGGAACATTGGCAGTTACTAATAGACATGGCAGTACTGCAGCGCCCGGAAAGCGACCATAACCCGCTGTCATTGTCATTGAGGATACCAGGTTTAAAGAGACAGGAGGAGCCCACCGCCACCTACACAGGGGACGCCCAATTTACTAACGATAGGAGGAGACTGAAATGGTCCAGGATCATGGAGGATAAGTGTCGATGGGACAATGTTAATACTGTGGCAAAAAATACGTTTAATGAAATGTCGCAAATTGACTTGCTGGGGGTGGACTCCGGTTTGGCTAATAACGTGATGGGACTACATACTAAATGTTTTGACCAGTTAAAATCCCTTCTTTCCCTCCCGTGCCGAAACGCTCCTACTAAAACAAATCCCTTGCCCCAAAAATGGTACAATAGGAAATGCAGGGAGGCACATGCAGCTCTCATTACAGCCATCAAATCACGGGACATGGTCGGAGTGAAAGCTGCAAGGCTCAATTACAGGAAAACCCTTAGAGAAGCTAAACGGGAGTGGGAAGATAAGTTCTGGTCAGCTCTTTTGGAGGCATCTTCCTCTAACAACCAAAAAAGGTTTTGGGATTTAATTAAATGGGGAAAAAACTCGGACTCTTCTACCCCGGGAAACAATGTGCCCCTTGAGGATTGGGTATCATTTTACTCTGCCCAATTCAGAGCTGATGACCCCGAAGTTAGGAATCCCTCGGGCAATACACTTTTGCTGACCCCCCACCGGGGAAAATTAACCTTCACAGTTGCTGAGGCCGAGCTGGCCCTGGCCCTGACTCTCCGAGGGAAATCTCCTGGCATGGATTTGATCCCGGCGGATTTATTTAAATCCAATCCCGCCCTGTGGCTCCCGTATATAACAATGATAGCCAACACCCTAGCCTATGGAGCCACAGTCCCGAAATCGTGGAGGGGAGCAGAAATAGTCCCGATCTATAAAAAGGGCGATAAGTCCATCCCAGGAAATTACCGCCCTATCAGTTTGATCGACTCGATTCAAAAGATAATAGCACGTATGGTCTTGGGACGGGTCCAGGGATGATTGAAACAGAGGGCATTCTGTCTCCGATGCAGGCGGGCTTCAGGTCAGGAATGAGCACCATAGATCAGGTGTTTAAACTCTGCCTGATCTATTGGAAGGTGGTTTGGCTTGGCGGCGGTACCATCTTTGCTGCATTCATTGACCTGAAGTCCGCCTTCGACCTGGTGCCAAGGGATAAACTGTGGGGTGTGCTGAAAAACCTGGGGTGCCCATTGGAACTGCTAGACCTCATTGTTAGACTCCATGAGGACAACTTTGCGAGGGTGAGGTGGGGTGGCCAGGGACAAGTGACGGAGACATTTCCCGTAACTCGAGGTGTCCGTCAGGGGTGTGTTCTGGCCCCAACACTCTTCCTCCTTTTCATTGATCAAGTTGTCAAATTCTTCATGGACACCCCCACTGATGCCCCAATGCTGGCTGGGATGAGATTTCCACTTCTCATCTTCGCAGATCACACTTTAATCCTCTCAAAAACACGTAGCGGACTCCAGCGGGCTCTGGAACGCTTTGAGGAGTACTGTGCCATCAACAACCTGGTGGTAAATGTGGGGAAAACGAAGTTCATGGTTTTTACTAAAAATTACCCTGTTCGGAGTTCCGTGAGGTTGAATGGAGTAAACCTCGAGCAGGTCGACACCATGACCTACTTAGGGGTTACCCTCGATAGCCGTCTGAGATGGAAGGACCAAATTAATATTCAACATCTCAAACTTGCTAGGCTGACTGGCTGCCTTATTAAAGAGCAAAAGGAATCAATTACAAAGCGGGTCCTACCGGCCCTCAAGATCTACGATGTTAAAATCTCTACCGCCATCTTATATGGCGCGGATCTTTGGGGCCACATGGACTTGCTTAAGTTGTTTAAAATCCAATGTAGATTCCTTCGTAACTTAGTAGGCCTCCCACAGTCGACCCCTTCGATCCCCTTTGCCTGGACCTTGGCTCCCCTCCGATCAATGAGATGCTAGATTTAGGCTGGTGGCCCTGTGGAGACGGATATGGACGTCTCCAGATCTATCCCTATTTGCAAGAGAACTGGCCGAAGTTAGGTCTATTACGGGTTCAGGGAAAATCCCATGGCTCTCTGCTGTTAAAACTATCCTTACTGATATGGGCCTAGAACACCTCTGGTCATCCCCTCAATCTAATGTCTTCCCTTCTAAAGATGAGTTCAAATCCCTGTACTGGGCCACGACTCGCCTAAAAAGAGTCCTACTTTCCAACAAAAATAGCCTCACAGGCAGGTTCTTAACATTCAAAATTGACCTTTCGCGAGAGCCCTACTGGGACATAATAACTAGACCGCTAGACAAAAAGCTGTACCATCAGTTTAGAGTGGGTTCTTTGCCTCTGAACCCTTTCTCAACCAAATGGTCTACAGGGTCATCGCCCAACTGTACATGTTGTCCAGGTCATATTGAATCTGAAGGACATTTTCTTTTCGCTTGCCCTAGATATGCTGCACCCCGAAAGAAATGGTTAAAACCCTTGTTTCAAAAATTACCATTCAAAACATCGATGGAAGCAATTTGGGTGCTTAGGACCAACACCTCCGAACTTTTTGTCGTAAGTTTGGCAAAATATCTGGGATGGGCCTGGCTCCTAAGGTTAAAAAACATGCCATAGTTTGCAGGTTGACCAAAATGGCTCGTAATCTGTCATGAATGATTATGTATCAGTTAAACGATCTGTGATTAGAATTGGCTGTTTTATCTGCATTCCATGTATTCCTGCCAAGAAAGGGCTCACTGATAACGAATACGAACTGTAATGTCTCTTTTTAACTTAATATAATTCTGCTTTTGATAAATTATTCAGGTTTTTCATTGATTGATATTTAATTCTGTTTTATCTATTTGTTTTAAATGCCCTTTTGTGCATGTTTTTCGATGGTTGCTTATTTTTTCTACTCCTGAAAAGTTTTCTTTTTCCCTTTTGTTTTTGCTTAAATTGATTGAATTAGTCAATTTCCTTTGTATTTTAATGTGTCTTTTATGATTTGTCAAAAAATCGAAATAAAGACTTTAAACCTGAACCTGAGAATGGAAGCCATGCCCTGTCTGAACTGCTCTGATTGATTGGAAGCCATACCCTGTCTGAACTGCTCTGATTGAATAGAAGCCATACCCTGTCTGAACTGCTCTGATTGAATAGAAGCCATACCCTGTCTGAACTGCTCTGATTGAATGGAAGCCATACCCTGTCTGAACTGCTCTGATTGAATAGAAGCCATACCCTGTCTGAACTGCTCTGATTGAATGGAAGCCATACCCTGTCTGAACTGCTTTGATTGATCGGAAGCCATACCCTATCTGAACTGCTCTGATTAAATGGAAGCCATACCCTGTCTGAACTGCTCTGATTGATCGGAAGCCATACCCTGTCATGCACTGCTCTGATTGATTGGAAGCATGCCCTATCTGAACTGCTCTGATTGATCGGAAGCCATACCCTGTCTGAACTGCTCTGATTGATTGGAAGCCATGCCCTGTCTGAACTGCTCTGATTGAATGGAAGCCATACCCTGTCTGAACTGCTCTGATTGAATGGAAGCCATGCCCTGTCTGAACTGCTCTGATTGATTGGAAGCCATGCCCTGTCTGAACTGCTCTGATTGATTGGAAGCCATGCCCTGTCTGAACTGCTCTGATTGATTGGAAGCGTGCTCTGTCATGCACTGCTCTGAATGATGGGGAGCAGGTTCCTTCTAGTCAGTTCAACAGCCCCTAGTTCCTTGAGGCATTCTTCTGGGCTCCAGGTCTCTCTCCGGCAAGTTATTGTGTTGGGCCCTCATCTAGTCAGGAGTCTTTCTTTTTTTGCATCCTTGAGACAGGTAACTACGAGAACAACCATTTGAACCATAGAGAGTAGTTCCAGTCTCTGGGTGCCAGCAAGACTCAAGAGTCCTCTTCTTCCAACAGGAGTCAGAAATCTTCTTTCAGCAAATACTTTTTCTTCAGGTGGAGTCTTCCCATGTCCAGGATTAGTCTGAAGAGGTGGTAGTTGAGGTGTTGGAGAAATTCTACCACTCAATCACAACAAATTTCCTGCAGTACCCACCTCCTTTTGTGTCCCTTTGCCTCCCACTTATTGTTGAATTACCAACAAACCCCTGTTTTAAGATAGCTGAACCCAGCTGGCACCAAGCAGGGCTGTCTTCAGCTCCTTGGCTGTCTTCAGCTCCTTGGCCACTGCCCTATTTAGATGAGCTGTCCTCATATCTGGTTCTCTCCCCTACTGCGACTCGAGCCTGGCTGTCTGGGAGGGACCTGGCAATACGGAGAAGTCTATCCTGGCATCGCCATGTCAAAAGAGGTGGTGGTGAAAATGCCATTTGTTATACCAACTGTTCCTGTCCACTTCCAGTCCACTCCTAGATAGCAAATCCTCTCTAAGTGGTCAGCAGTTAACACTAATTTGCCCTTCCTGGGCTCAGAGTCAGGCTATTTCCCTTCCATGCCATTACCTCTCGCAGCCAAGGTTTTGCATTCCAATTCTCAAGATATGACGATTGACAGAACTGGTTTTACGTCACGTCTGGCTTAGAAGGCATAAAATACATTCTTAAAAAGATCCACACTGCTGAATATAAAAGTGCTAAGCTCTCTAAAATGAATAGAACTAACAGAACAATCCATTTATTGTGTGTCTTGTGTGTGTTTCATAAATCAGAGAATAAACTTTGATTGTCTGACCTTTGTACTCTGAGAGCCAAAGTTTAAAAATGTGGTACTTTGATATTAACTGAGTTTGCAGCTGTATCTACCTTCTATGGCCCTAGGGACAAGAGACGTTACTCGCCTCAAGGATTGCCAGGTTGCCCCTAAGCCCCAGAAGCCAAAGTGAACTGGTCTGACATTGGTGGCAAGCAATAATGGACCAAGAATTCAGACCCCAGAGCACACTATTTAATTACCAATAAAGCCTAGATCATTTGCTTTAAGTTTCAGGTGAAAAAGCAGATAGCCACTGCTTTTAGTAAACTGAGTGACAAACTGTGACCACCTGCATGTGAGAAGCCTTTCAAGTCAGGTAGGATTAGTATAAAGGATGACCAAGCAAAGCTCAGGAGATGGAAGGGGTTCACACTTGACCAGTGTGGAGACTCAAGCATGTGTAACCCCCCCCTAGAAAAACACTCCTTAAGTGTGTCTCCTGCTATTAGCTTTCCAGGTCTCCTGCGTCACATTCATCATCCCACATTCACAGCTGCTTGGAAAGGTGGAGTTAGAGTGGAATCACAAAAAACTCACAAGGATAGAGAGTATAAGAGATAGAAATTCACACTAGAAGATCAATGACATTGAAAACAAGTCAGAACACAAGAGATGTAGCATATTTGGAAGGTCAAGAAGACATAAAGCAGAAATAGAAAGGCACATCCTGTATGTGTTGTGCCACACTGCTATGTCAAGCACGATAAAACTTTAAAAAACATTAGTATGAAATGATGTGTGCTGCTGAAGACATTATACATCTGTTGGTACCAGTCCTATCTTTGTAGGTTGTACGCTTGCTGTTGCAGAGAACATTGGGAACATCTATGCCACTGCACCAGCACAGCTATGATTATTAAGAAATCATTGATTACCCTCCGTGTCATACTTTGATAATGTATGGTATCTGTTGTGAGTATACAGAATGTATGTTATTTACCTAGAACACAAATAAGAAACTACAAACCTTGCTCAGTGACATGAACCTTGATATATTTGAAAGCAAACTTTTACTGAATGCTAAGACACTGGGATTGACCCTGGACACTAACTTCACCCTCAAGGAACACACTCTAAAGAACAGAGATGGCCAGGTACCAACTCTCACTTATAAAGAAAATGAAAATGTTTATTTCAGAAATTGACTTCAAACCTGCCGTTCAAACCCTCGTACTCTCACATCAGGATGGCTGTAATGCCCTGCTACCTGGTGTCCCAGGTTTAACACTGCAACCCAACAATGGCATTCATATATGTAGTAGCATGCCTCATCGAGGGCCTCAAGAACTATGATCACATCACTCCTATCCTGGTGGATCTCCATTGGCTCCCCTTGACAACCCACAACATCTCCAAAACCAGCAGTTTAATTCACAAAACCATCACAGCCAGCAACCCTGCTTATCTTACAGACAAGCTCAGGATCTTAGGCACTTCTGAACAAACATGCAGCCAGGAAACCATCAGACTATAGACTAAGAAGTGCAAAAAAGACAACAAGGCAGCAGGCTTTTTCTATCTATACACCTAGGTTCTGGAACAACATCCCCATATCCATCAGGACACCCGAAACCTGCTCCAAACTAGGAAAGAGTTGAATACTCATCTCTTTAAAGAATACTACATCGCAAAGCATAAACCATTCACAGCCCAGCTACTTCTCCTATCACTTGTTGACTTTCTGCTTGCCTTGGACCTCGTACAACGTTCCACTGTCTTTTGACTAGGATTGTCCTATAGAAATATCACATTAATACAGCTGTCAGAAGATACATACATTAAAACTGCTGTCACTGCATTGAGTGCTTTTTTTGTGTGCCACCCTTCCTTAGGTTATAACATTGTCCATTGCTGTGTGCATTTCTCTACAATGGCCACTGGTAACACAACTGTTCTGTTATCTGTACAATATTCTGATTGGCAACATGACTTTAATGCTTTAATCTGATGACCTAGGTGTGACATAAAGCAATTGTAGGAAATGGGTTACTGGTTGAGGAAGATGAGACCCTACTGAAACACCAACCGCAATTCCTGTAATGATGAAACACAAGCAAATCCCAAATTAATCTGTCATTAACCCTCTGGTAGATTGGCACAAAAGCAGTCTGGCTAAATTTAGGGGCAAGGTGTAACATTTTAGGTAGCAATTAAGTAGTAATAAAGTGAAAACACAACACAAAAAAATTCCACACCAACTTACAAAAAAGAGAAATGAGTAATACATTATTTGAGACCAAAAAGACAAAAATCAAATCAGTAGACCCAGAGATATGCAATTTTAAAGATTTCAGTACTAATAGTCCTTGAAAGTACAAAGTGCCAACTGTGGTTATCTGCTCACACCAGACTGGGATTAAGTTAGAAAATCGACATGGTGGGCGGGCCAGATACAGGCACTCAATTAGGTCCGTTGAACAAAGTACATTAAATCCTGGTTGCGGAGTGTTATGAGGTCTCACGTCGAGAATGCATTGTGCAGCAGCAGTTCCTAAGAGCTGCGGGCTGTGATGCAAAGTCCTGCATTGAGGAGGTGTCACAGAGTTGCATTAACGAGGAGCTTCGGGCTGCAGTGTAGGGTACGATGTCAAGGATGCATCACACAGCTGCAGTTCTGAGGGGCTGCAGGGCTACGATGCAAGGTCCTCCAATGAGGATGAATTGCGCAGAGGCGGTTCCGAGGAGAGTGCAAGGTTCTGTTTCAGGGATGAATCGCACAGTGGTGGTTCCGATGTAGAGCTGCGCAGCAATGCGTTACGCTGCGTTGGTTCTGCTAGAATGCCAACTGGGCTGGTGGAGCACTCTCAGGCCCACTTGCAAGGGTCCAGGACTGGGGTGGCACCTCTTGGGAGCAGGACGCACAGCAGGCAGAGTCTTGGTGTAGGGTTCGAGGTGGTTGGAGCATTTTTTGTCCCTGCTGCTCTGATCAGGATGCCAGATAACAAGCCCTTGCAGTCACCCTGGTAGTCCTGGGCAAGATGCAGGTCCAGTACTTCTCATTCAGACAGCATAGCAGTAGTTCTTCTTCCAGGAGAGGAGCTGTCTTTCCACAACCAGAGCAGCAGATCAATCCTCCTGAGTCTTCCACAGGTCCGGAGGTGTACTGAAAAGTGGGGTCTGAGGGCCCAGAATTTATACTCAGTGCCAACTTTGAAGTAGGAGAGTAGGACACGTTTCTAGAGGTTTCCTCCTCTAGAGTATTCTGGAGTAATGAGGTAACCCAATGTTATACTTTGGGCGAGGCAGGCCTTGCAGCAGAGAAAAGCAAATGTAAGACTTTTTCACTACCAGGACATGGAAAACTTAAAGGTACATGTCAAACATTTTAAATACACTGCCCTCTGCCCTATGGGTGGTTTAGGGCCAACCTGAGGGGTGACTTATATGTTTTAAAATGGAAGGTTGAGGCCTTGGAAAAAAGGTTTATTTTGCCAGGTCGAAATGGCAGGTAACAACTGCACCCACAGGCTGCAGTGGCAGGCCTGAGGCATGTTTGAAAGGCTACTTGAGTGGGTAGCACAACAGGTGCAGCAGGGCACTACTTGTATTTAATTAACGGGCCCTGGGTATGGTAGTAACACTTTACTAGGAACTTAGAAGTAAATTAAATGTGGCCATTGTGTGTAGGCAATGTTGCCATGTTTTAGGGAGTGAGCACCTGGGGTGGGAAATACTTCATTCCACCCGCAGAATTGGCAGAATTTGGTGACTTTGCGTTAATCTTGTAACGCGGAGTTCTATCCAAATTCCACCAGTGTGTGTAATTTATTACCTGCAAGTCTCAAGAAATGTGAGGTGTCAAGTGAAAGCAAGATTTGGGGCCCCCTAGAGATATTTACTAACCCGGACGGTCGTGAGCGGTTGTGGTCAGAGTGTTGCTTCTCAAGTAATTTGCTGCTGGTTGAGTAGATTTTTTACTCAAACTGCAGCAAAATCAGCTCAAATGGCCCGCTCTCTTGTGCATTCAAGACTGATTTTTCACTCCTGCCTGCTGCACCAGCGCTAAATTCCAGCACAATGTGCATATTTTTCACCCATTCGCAGAACTCTGCAGAATCTCGCAGAGTTTTTATATAACTCCGCGGAATTCCACATAGTGAACTCTGGGATTCCCGCCTACTCTTAGAGAGCACACACACTTTGGTACTGGTCAGCTTTGGTAAAGTAACAGAGACCTAAGGCCAACAAAAACGAGATCAGCAAAAATTGAGGAATAAGGCAAAGCCCTAAGGCTGACAGGTCTAATAGCAAACACTTGCCCCCAACAGCCTCTTATCCTCAGGATCTTTTATTATGTTGGTAACTTCAGTATCTATCTTCGGCCTCTTATATCCTCACTCTTACAGCCCAGTTCCTTCGACTGTCTTCAGATTTTGGCAATATACCACCCCACACCAAGTGTTTCTCAGTGCTCTCTGTGAAGGCCTAGCTTGTGGGTTCTAATAATGGCTAAGTACACAGAGTTTTGTTATAAGAAAGTCATAACTGTTCATTCTTTTATTTTAGTTTGCTTTCCTCTCAAACAAATAAATCAATCTCTTTCCAGGTATGAACATTGAAAGCAAAAATCATTTTCTCACAAATGGTTCTTTACTCTCATTTACAGGTTCTACGTTGTATATATAAAGAATACTCACTCTTCCGCTCTTACTGATGAACAAACGAGAGTGGACCCAAGTAAGTGCTCATTTTCTTTATTCATTGGGGGGATCTGTTTTTGCCTCGAGACCTTGGCCCGACCCCTAAGCCTTGTTCCAACGTAAAAAGCCTAGGCATAAAGATCGATCATGAGTTGTCAATGGTCAGCCAGATCTCGTCAGTGGTTGGGACCTGCACTAACTTAATTAGACAGCTACGTAAGTTAGTCCCTTTGCTTTCTTCTACCACGCTCCATACTATTGTCACTGCTACCATAGTCTCAAGATTAGACTATGGGAATGCCCTGTACTTGGGCCTCCCCAAAACACTGACAAATAGGCTGCAAGTAGTCTTGAACGATGCAGCTAGGCTAATCTTTAGGCTACCCAGACGCACTCATGCATCTCCACTACTTTGTAAGCTACATTGGCTCCCCATAAAACAACGGGTGGAGTTCAAAAGCTTGTGCATTGCCCACAAGGCAATTTATGGTCAAGCACCTGCTTACATTAAAGAATGCCTTGGAGTCTATAAACCTACACGATCACTAAGGTCTTCAAACACCCAACTGCTGTCCTGCCCCCGCTATAAATTAGCAACGAAGGGCGGAAGATCCTTTTCAGTGGCAGTTCCACAGGTTTGGAACAGGCTCCCAGAGTCTCTTCGTAAGGAATCTAACCCCTCTTGCAGTTTAGGAAATCACTAAAAACACTCCTGTTTAGGGAGGCCCTAAGCTCTTCTTAGTGCCTGGGCTATATGTTTTTGCTCTCTGTTGGCATAGCTTTTCTTCTGTCAATAGCGCCTTGAGACCCGACGGTGATTTGGTGCTATATAAGCTGTAGTTAACAATAACAATAACAATAACATTTTAAAGCACTCCGCCATGACGCGTTTCGGCAGCTCCTTCTGCCTTGATCACATGACAACGTTAACATTGTGACTCACCATATTTAAAATGCAAGTGCCCTATCACATGGTATGATAAACATAGAAAAAATACTTATCGTTACTAATACATGGTGAACTTGTCCATTAAAAGGAAATACAAGTACAGGACCAAATTAATAAAAGCATAAATGCAGCACAAATATGGGGAAAAGAAATAAATAAATAAAGAAATATTTGCTTTAAAAGAAAAAAGGTTTTCTATTGGAATTCGTTAAAATTAATCAATCCCAGCTTAAATCCATACTCGGTTTATAAACAATTTTCCAACACACTTATTCACACCTAATGGCTTCAATGCATGTTTAAATTTAATATTTTTGTAATGCCATAAGCCACTCATACCCCCAAATCCTTGTAATGTGAATATGATTAATACTCACAGACTATAGATTACATAAATGCAAAAATAGGATCCTACCATGATTACGTAATCATATCATTGTGTTGGACACTGAAATAAAACTTCACCAAACCTTATCCTATAAGTGGAAAAATACTGCTAAAAAGTATATAAAGTGCATGTGCTGAAAGATTTTTATTTTATAAATGTAATAGAAAAACTAACTGTATATTCCTCAAATATTTACTATTACCCAGGGACCACATAATCAGAATCATGGGTATTCTAAAGGTCCCCTGCGCAATATAATTTTATAACGTTTCAATACCTATTGCTGTCATGGCTACTAGGAAAAAGGTTTTGTAGTTTACTACAAGTTCATTGTATTTGTTAGTTGAACTTAAAACGGTAATTGATTTGCACTATTGTATAAAATTGGATAAAAAAGTGAACATCTGAGACACAGGGCACTGTGAGAATGATTATGGGGTACTACACAGACCATCAGAGAATAAGGAATATCCTCCACCCACACTGGAATTTGATACGTAGTGACCCGATTATTGGACCGTCCATGCCAAAACACACACTCCTTTATTTCAGGCAGGCGAAATCCATGAGGGGAGAATTGTGCACTAGCAGTCTTGAGATGGTCAAATCGGAGACATGGCTGACATCATCCCCAGGATTTCACAAATGTCACAAATGCAAGGCATGCACAATTGGCCTAAACACAAGTGAGATTCACAGCCCACTCAGTAACATCGCTCTTAAGATCTGTCAGTCTTACAATTGCCGAAGTGACTTCGTGGTGTATGTGCTTCAGTGTTCTTGTCCAAAGGTATACGTAGACAGCAGCAAGCACATGGCACATGTAAGGATTCTACAACACCTATGTGCACTTACCAAGGATGACAAAGCACACCCAGTTGCACAACACATTAATGAAATCCATGGGGGTAACAGTAGCGGCCTGGTATACTTTGTCATTGATTCTGTCCCTAGTCAGATAAGGGGTGGCAATAGGTTGCACAGACTCGAGTCCCGGTACATTGTTTTGCTTAACAGCAAGATCCCTAATGGTCTGAACTCAGACGAAGAATTGTACATTAATTTGTAACATCTATTTTCCACAGGATTCATCAGGATTACTTCCCGCATTCTTACAGGCCAGTTCAAGCGCTTTCAGCCGTATGCAGAATTCTTCTGCAGGTCGTTTTCTTTTATGTTTTCACACTTGGGTTTGCTTTGAGTTTTACTATACATGTCATGCATTCATATTCACTGTTCTTAATTAGTTTCATTAGAGAACACCTAGAGGCTTGGCTGGCATTTCCTCTTGATCTTCCTTTGGTGCCCAGTCTGATACAGAATGAATAGGACACTTGTCCAACACAACATGCTCAACAGCTAGTTAGTACGCATATGATTAGTCATGTAGCCTGTAAATGACCAATTGGGATTGATCCACATATATTCAGATAGGATTTATGGGATTATTTAGCCCCGCTGTATAACATACTACATTGTTTCACATTTGTCTGCATCAATCCATTTAGCTGTGACGCTCACTGGTGGCATCGGCTGCTTGCTCAAGAACACAGATTCCTCTACTGACCCATGTCTGGATGTGCCTCATTTTGTGTTCTTTTCTTATGTTTGTTTCAGGCAGAGTGTGATCTAGACTGTATTCATTTGAGAACTTTTTGCAGATCTATCGTAAAATTCTGCACTGTTTTATGACTTTTAATTTCGGCACAATTATTTTTACATTTTGAGTGCTTGATTATGAAGTCAAAATGCCGCACAGTGATGAGTTACATTTTGGCAGCGACCATACCACCAGACTCCCTTCAATCAGTGAGGGATATTTGCATATCGAAGGCCGGCGACACGTGGTGCCACTGAACCTGCACTACGCACGCCGGTGGGCCCACCGACGTATGCACATGGCTGTGGGCCTTTAGAAGACCGGCGACACATGGTGCCTCTAACCAACACAAGCTGATCCCACATGTGGAACTGCGTCCTGAGTCCTGAATGGCAGTGACCCCAAAAACAGCAGCAGACTTCCTACGATCAGTGAGGCATATTTCCATATGGAAAACCAGCGACACGTGCCACCACTAACTTTGTTCAACAAGACGATCCCACTTGTGTAACTTTGTCCTGGATGGCAGTGACCCCAAGCCTGTGGCAGCGACCACAGCACCAGACTACCTTCAATTAGTGAGGCATATTTCCATATGCAAGGACGGCAACACGTAGTGCCATTACTTTGTTCAACACAAGCCGATCCCACATGTGTAACTGTGTTCTGAGTGATGGCAGTGACCCCAAGTCCGTGGCCGCGACCACAGCACCACACTCCCTTCGATCAGTGAGGCATATTTCGATATGCAGGGACGGCTACACGTAGTCCCACTAACCCTCTTTAACACAAGCTGATCCCACATTTGTAACTGTGTCCTGAGTCCTGAATGGCAGTGCCACTGAACCTGCACTACGCAGGCCGGTGGAGCCACCAACGTATGCACATGTCTGTGGGTCCTTCCTCACTGCTGAGTCCTGATTCCACATGACGCAGTCCAGTGAGGCCGTCCACACTAAGTACCATCACAGGCTCATACAGTCTCAATTCTTCTGGTGCCACTAACCCTATTTAACACAAGCCGATCCCACATGTGTAACTGTGTCCTGAATAGCAGTGACCCCAACTTTGTGCCAGACTCCCTTCAGTTTTATTTGTTGTTGTTTTCTTTATATGATTTTTTTTACATGTAATCTATACATGACTAAGATTCTTCTTTGTCCAACCGCACAGGGACATTTCCGGGCCCAAGAAGGTTGTTGGGGGAATGTTGGTAATGAAGGAAGAGGGTGCCTTACCTGCTGATGTGGGGAGAGGCAGCGTCAAAAGGGGTGTCTCTCACAGAAAGAACTCCGATATGTTTTCACAAATGCCTCGGACAGATGCCAGCTGACGGACTGAAACACAAAATGATTTCTCAATACTTATGTAGTGTGAGTTATGAACAGTTTGCACCGAGGCTCGCAGAGGGACAGCTGCTGCCCATTTGCTCAAACTCACAGAAGCAGTACTACGAGCTGTCCGCGTCATTGTGGCTATCCCTGCCCAGTTCCGTCATACAACACCCCACGCCACTCTGATTATGTTCCGACGTTGGCCCCACATAGCTACCTGTCGCAGCCGTACTCGTTGTTGGTGTGCAGGTCAGTGATCTAGTTCTCAACAGTTCACACCCATTCCCTGAGGGCTGTTTTGCACACACCAAACCAATCCGGCACATGCATCACAGGCCATGTGACCAAGCAAATATAATTGATCGACATTGTCACATCCTTTATTTCCGGTGCTGACTGGATGGCAGACGCAGCATGGGTCTCAATCATAAGGAGTCCAAGAAATGTTGCGCAGAATGTTAGTCGCACCCTGAGCTGTATGGCCGTCAGGGGCCTACCACCACGTGGCGCGTACTTCAGATGCACAGGTTAGTGCCACCGAAGCTCATGTGGCCATGAGAGGCCTACCACCACGTGGCTCGGACTTGAGTTCCACAGGGTTAGTGGCACCAAAGCTGATGTGGTCTCCGCCATTGATGACTCAGCGACATGTGTGAGATGTGCCGGGCCTCGGAGAGCCTGATGTGGTCTCTGCCATTGATGACTCAGGACTCAGCGACATGTGTGAGATCTGCTGGGCAACGGGGAAGCTGATGTGTGTCTCTGCCATTGATGACTCAGGACTCAGCGACATGTGTGAGATCTGCCGGGGATGTGGTCTCTGCCATTCATAACTCCGGCCTCAGCGACATCTCTGAGATCCGCGAAGTTTTGACGAGCACGTGGCATGCCCACTGCTGCACACTTCGCTGGCACCAGGTAATTATTTGTTCATGGATGCGCAGGGGCATCAGTGTCTCTCTCTCTCTCTCTCTCTCTCTCTCTCTCTCTCTCTCTCTTTCTCTCATTACCCTCTCTTCACTCTCTCTCACTCTCTTCATTCCTTTCCTTCTATCTCTCTCTTCCTTCTCCCTTTCTCACTCCCTTTCTTTCCTTCCCTCTCCGGCTTTTTTTTCCTTCTCTGTTTCTCACTAATTTGATATGCGCATTACACACGTCCTTATTTTGTGCTTTATTTTCCAGGCTCTGTCGTCGACATCCATGGTCCCCACAGGAGTGTTCCGTCTTGTTGTTTTGTATTATTTTTGTTAAATTATGTTTATTAATTTATCGTTCATATATATATATATATATATATATATATATATATATATATATATATATATATATATATATATATATATATATATATATATATATATATATATATATATGTTTCTAGAAAATTAAGGGCCATATGTATCAAAATAGCATTTTGCGATTCTCAAATAGCGATTTTTTTGCAAATCGCTATTTGAGAATCGCAAAATGGTATGTATGTAGAAATCAGCTTCTTTTTAGCGATTTCTTAAGATTCCTTAATTGCGATTAGCAAATTGCTAATCGCAATTAAGGAATAATTTCCCATTCATTCCTATGGGCCAGGAGGCCCATAGGAATGAAGGGGAAATTTGCGATTAGCAATTTGCTAATCGCAAATTGAGAATATTCGCAAGGGTGCAGGTGTGTCCAAAGGACACCCTGCTGCACCCCTGAAAATGACATGTGTGTGCATATGGCGCAAATACATGCCCTAAGGGCATGTATGAGCGTCACATGGCACCTTTTGTTTTTACAAAAATTGCTTTTTGAAAGGAATTCGCAGCTTACCACCAACTTGAAGTTGGTGGTAATTTGCGATTCCTTAGGGACAATTAGCAATATTTTTTTTGCATGATACATTACATTTAAGGAATCGCACATTGTGCGATTCCTTACTTGCAATCGCAAAATAAGGAATCGCATATTGTGCGATTCCTTATTTTGAACCACATTTGCTTCATACATACAATATTGAGAATTTGCATTCGCAAAGGCCGAAATTCGGCGAATTTCGGCCTTTGCGAATGCGAATTTCAATGATACATATGGCCCTAAGTTTGAAAAAAAAATCATGTTTGAAAAAAAAGTATAACGTTTTTGGTTGTGTTCCAAACTGCTGTGTAACTCTTTCTTGTTCTTATTACTGTTATTTGGTGGTGTCCACCATGGTGTTACATTTTGGGGCAGTTATCGCTGGAAAACTGGTGATGTCTGCAGTTTGCACCAACTTCTGAATAGTGTGTTAGATTTATCTCAATTTTAGTTGCATTAAAGTGCTGATAATCAAATGCAGAGTAGCCGTTCCCGTGCAAAAAGACACAAGGTGCACCTTTGCGATTTATTCTAAATACTAAAATCCTGTAAGGAATTGCACTGTGGTAGTGGGTACACTTACAGTTTACACGCATAATCAATGAAGAAATCTCATTGTATTTATATTGATTGGGAATAGTGCATCAGGTGCTGGTTCTTGACGGGATACACTGCCCATTCGTTTATTGTTCTGCACACAAAAAAATCACATCACAACTTTCACAACAACTGCAATGCAAAACAAATTCCGGCGATAAGCCACGTTAGCACCAGGAATTTCACACCTGCTTTCTTCTGGTGTTAAGCAGGATGACTACCTGCAGCATGAAAGGGAACACAGCCAAGAGACACACCGGAACACCCAAAGGTGCCATAGAGTCAATGAGCATGATACAGAGATACCCATGAAGGCCACAAGACTCCTCGCAACAACCCCAGGAATGCCAACGCCCCCCAAACCTGCATCTGAGCAAGTGTGTCCCTTTGGTCATTGTGTTAGCAGGATAGACACGGGCACTGCAACATCACAGTGTGCTGTCTTCAACGGACGTTACCATGTCACCTCAGCGTTGGCAGTGACCCTGGACATGTAGCTACGTATGCATCCTCCTGAATGCACAAGCGGCGTGTGCTGATCCAGGTTACACAGGTCAGCGCAGGGATGTGCCTTTCCGGCAAGGGGAATAGGGTGTCCCCGTCATGTCCGTGTGCAGGAAGTGAGGTAAGTGTATCTCCGTGTTCTGGTGTGGCCTGCCATAAGGGCCACAGCAGTCGATGTATTAAAGTGGCATGTACCACCTCCGAACGGCACTGTCATGGTGTAGTTGGAATGCCGCAGGACATGCGCAAATAGGCATTACAATGGTGTGCCGTACGAGTGCACAAGATACAACAGCGCACCTCACAAAAGTGAGGGGGCTCGTGGGAGGGAGGAGCAGCTGTTTGGCAAAGTAACACACAGTGAACCCGCCAATGTGCCACGTGCTGGGCATCTCCTCCATGATGATCAGGGTAGCAAACATCCCACAACACCCATGACCGGCCTCTGTACACATCCTGTATGAATGCAGCTGGAGAAGTTACTGTAGGGATGAAAGGTTCTTTGTCTGAGCTATCTTGCACTAGCACATCTGCTGCTCCGAGAAGGATATTCCAAGTCGCCAGCCTCCCGACAGATATGATAATATTTGCATCCGTCTCCCACACTACGCATTGCCCGATTTGATAACAATGAGTACACAGCCCACACTCAAAAGTCCTTTTCGTAGTTAGCGTGCGTGAAATGGCCTTCGCACATCCTCCCCTCACACCCCTGCCCTGCACCCATTGCAACATCCTGCTCATTGCACCAAGCTGTGCCATTTCATCCACAACACTGGCACGCTGCAAGCCAGTGCAGCTACAAGCAGAGCCACTGACGTAATGGCAGGGCATCCCGAACACATGGTCAACTCCATTCACGTCCACCTATACCTTGCATGTCTGCTGCATGTCCTGGGTGCACTGCCTTTGGCAGTACTGCAGATAACTTACCGGCCTGCGTTCAACCTGTATTGCAATGTCGCACATGCCTATCTGAGTGCTCCATGGACGTGTGCCTTTCCAACGAGTGGGTAGCTGACATGGATTATGACGGGTGTGTGCGCCCCCTGTTGGCCCACGACCAGGAGTGTCATGGCGCTGCCCGTTTATGCAATGCATGGATTTTTGGCATGATTGTTGGGAACTGGGCCTGGGAGATTGCACGTGTCTTAGTATGCAGTGACCAAATTGACCCACTTCCCCGATTCTGCTTTGGTGCACATTGGGTACAGAGGCTTGAGTCAGCACATCACTCATTAGAGATAGTGGCTTACACAGCTGCACTCGTGGTTATGGACGAGTCACAAGGTACCTGCTGTACATCTGCTCACATGTCCCAAAACAACAGTGGACTTGACTGCATTGGCGTTGAATTGTGTCTGAGGCGCGGACAACCAACGCTGCTTGACACTGATGTGTGTTGGTGGTGAACTATCCCGAGGTGAACATGGATGTTTTCCTACGTTCCTTATTCAGGCATGCTGCTGCATTTGTCTGCATATCGTGGCACTACTCTTGGCTGCACTGACACACACTTTTTTTAATAAAGTTTCTACATTTTCACTTGTCTCCAAATGTGTTGTGTCTTGATTTGTATGTCAATGTGTGTCACGCACTCTCTGGCTGCCTGCCATACGTGAAATGCTACCCCATCCGGATTGTGGGTTTGTACCTATGCGTTCTCATGTGCCTCTTTCCTACTGATGCTTTTGGATGCTTATCGCCACAGTGCATTTGTGTCCTGTGTCCGATTGTGCGAATATTTGTGTTTGGACAACATTGTGTTGGATGTTGATGTACTCTGCTATGTATGTGTATGTGTTGCATTATGTGTGAGATGTCCGTTAATGTGCGTTTTTGTTCACCCATCTCCCTTTCAGGCAGTGAGGTTTTCACTTCTATGCTCGTTCAGTGGTGTGATACTGGCGGGTTGTGTGACTTGTGCTCCTTATTAGTGTGTCTCATTTTGGCCATTGTTTGTCTGTACTTGTGCTGTACTTAATTGTGCTTGTGTGCCATTGAGCCCATATCCCCAGGCCCCCCCACTCCATGCTTCTTCCTCTTCCTGGTGCTGTTCACGATTATTTTAAGTTCGAACAGTGCCTTCCAAATGCAAGTAGCAGGTGTGGTTGAGTTAAGCTAATTTTATCCTATGATATGTACTCCAAGTTGAAACTGCTTTTTCTTAACCAATCACAAAGATGCTTTTCCACAAAACGAATGTGCGCGCTAATTTTAAAAATCAATGCTTTTCATCTCACAATCAGGTATTGTTTTGTATGGCAAAAAAAGCAGCTCCCCATCTTTAAACATATCTCTTATTCCACAAAGGAACTGATTGAGCTACATACATCTTTCCATACCTTCCAGCCATGCCTTCAAAATGCTAGTGTGGATCGTAGGACATAGCTATGTGTTCTGGTGCAAGAGGTAGGCAGAACAGAGAGGTATTGACTTAGACCTAGGTTTACAATATGTGGACATTAAATGGTTTGCACCGAGAGGGTTGAAGTGGCACCAATTGCTACCTTTTGTTAGAACCTCTTTGCATCTTCCACACCCTGACCTCATGATTGTGCATTGTGGTGGAAATTACCTAGGCACATTGACTGGGGTAGGTTTGGAAATGCTTATGAAGGACACCTTTGGACAATTGATGTTACTTTTGCCTCAATGGGGTCGATCTACAATAACAACATACGTTTTGATATGACTGATATCTACAGAAGTGATGGAGTACACTTCACAGATCAAGGAACCAGAGTTTTTCTGAATAACCTGAGGTTGTGCATCCACACCTACATGTAGCTCCAACTAATGAACACAAGGGCCCTTTTTAGAGCCACTCTATAACTGTCAACTTAGGCCCGCTATTTTAGGGCCAGGTAATGGCATCACCCGGACCCTCGCCAAAATGTATTCTCCACACAGGTGTGGCGCAGCGGACAGACCATCTCACTTTGCAGTACAGAGCTCTCACTCTCGCTTTTAACACCGACTCTAGCGATAGCTCAGGATAGCACCATGTGACCCTGGGCAATAGCTCACTTAATTTTCTACGACGCCCCCAGCGCCTGCAGACCCATACGATTGAGTAGTTTGCACTTTACAAATACTGGATTGATTCAAAGCGGCAGAAATGAACTTCACACTCCCTCTGTAGCATCCCCAATCACCCTACAGACGTTACACTGTTTAAAACAAAAGTTCCTCCTAGTACGTATGCACACACGCTGACACTACTTGGACGGGTGTGCCGCAGTGGCCAGAAAACATGAATTCAGAGCACAAGGCTCTCGGTTTAAACCCCTACTCCGGCAGCAGCTCAACTCAGCACCATGTGACTCTGGGTAATAGCTCACCTAATAGCTCACATAATTTCCACACCGGCCTCCAGGGCCTTCAGACCCATAGGGGTGAGTAATTTGAGCTTTACAAATATCGTATTGATTTACCTTTGCACTCCCTGTATAACACCACCTAAGCACCATATACATGTTACTGTGTTCCAAACAAAACTTCCTCCTACTACACATAAAATGTTGCTGACACTACTTGTACAGGTGTGGTGCCGCACCCAGAGCACATAACTTCACAGCATAGGACACACAGTTTGGGCTCACAGTTTCATCCCTGAGTCCGGCAGCAGCTCAGCTCAGCAGCATGAGACTCTAGACAATACCTCACATATTTTCCGTGCCCCAGGACTTTCAGACAGGTAGGGGTCAGTAATTCATCCTAGTAGGTATAAACACATGCTGATACTACTTCCACAGGTGCGGTGCAGCGGCCAGGGCACATGACTTCACAGCATAAGACACACAGTTTGGGCTCACGCTTTAATCCCCGAGTCCCGCAGCTGCTCACCTTAGCAGCATAAGACTCTAGGCAGTACCTCACTTAATTTCCGTAGCCCAGCACTTCCAAACCGGTAGGTATGAGTAGTTCGCTTCGCACCCCCTGTATAGCACACTCTAAACACCTCACAGAGGTTACAGTGCTCCTACCTTCCTCTTTCCTACTTTTTTTGGCCTTTTTTCCCCTACTCGCTTCAACAGAATCACAAAATGGCTGCCAACACTTCCTAGTTGCAACCGCTCGCAGCCAATAAGCAGCAAGTTCGTGCTCATAACGCCTCAGCCAATCAGATGGCAGAATTCCCAAATATCAATATCTGTAAATTTCAATATTTCTCCAAAACTACTGAACGGATTTACACCAAATAAACAAAAGTGTGCTTTCTAGACCAAGACTCTTCTCCCTGCCAAATTTGGGGTAATTCCGTTCACCCGTTCGACCTGTAGCGTTGTCTAAAATTTCCTATGGAAATTGAATAGAGAAAACACGTTTTGGGACCCCCCATTTTTCTCGCCCCCCTTTGAAGAATCACCCCCAAGCTTTCAACATAGGAGCTGATATGAACAAAGAATTTGTTTGAAAATTTTCATGAAGATTCATCTAACGACGCCAAAGTTATAAGCAAAACATAAAATGCTCTTCCTATGGAAACTTGATCCTAACAATAACTACCTACTGGCGATGTATGTGTATATATATATATATATATATATATATATATATATATATATATATATATATATATATATATATATATAATCTCCAGTCCCATTTACTTATGTACAAACAGGCGCTGACCTAAACAACAAGAACCCCCTGTTCGGGAATGATAATTCCTTAGGACAGGGAAATAAACTGTGTGTATATCATAGCATCAACATATCAAGCAAAAAGGAAGGGTAATTACATAAAGGAACCACAGATACAATTCAATATAAAAAACTCAATTTCATTTAATAAATGTTATGTTCATATTAAAAACAAAATGCACATCACTGTCAATATTACATAAACTTCAATAAAAAAACACAAGAAATAACAGATTACACAGAAATGACAAAAAATAATCATATATTAAGAAGGACCAAAAAAGTGGCAATCAATGTTTTCCGACGCGCGTTTCGGAGTTTCAAAGACGCCTTCCTCAGCAGCCACAAATTCTGTCTGGAATATATAGTTAGAAAAATATAAAAACATAATCAATTCCATGAAATAACAAATTGATTTTCCTCAAAAACCACATATCATAAGTGACATAGTTATACTTATTATAATTAGAACAAACCAATTCAAGACAATTGAAACACAAATTAATCAACAATGCTAAACGGATTCCTAAATAGCACACCTTCCCTATTTGCTACGGCAATATAATAATTGCCAAACAAAGTACAAATCTAATGTATATATATTTGAGCAGTTGTTTGGTAACTAAGCTACGGATATCAGGAAACCCATAAAGGTGCTCCCTACCCCCAAGCCAACGGTGGATGGCAATTGGAGATTATATCAACCCAAGAGAGCAGAGATTGATCAGTCAATGATTACTGATAGCTCAATTGGATTGCAATGAAGAGAGAAATATATCTTTTACTGAATGTAAATCAAAAAGGAGAAAACACTCTAAATCAGACACCATTGATAATGTGCAATAATACAGTACCATGAAAGGGTGGTCATGTAGATCATTGACAGGGATTACTGTTGGTAAGTAACCCGGAGATTTTAACCTGAGATATTGATACTATATATCCCATAGTTGGTTATCTCTATTTCCAATCCTATTTGTATATGGAATGGTGCCCCTTAGTGCATGATCTATATATGTTTCTATTAGCCAGTTTCATAAGTGGGGTCAGTAGGATAATACGAAGAGGGAACAAATTGTTCTTAAATGTTACACCCTGGATATAAGGAGATTAGTTTTTATCTCAATTATGTTAATTGTTTTCTACTTCATTTCAAAACTTAGTTCTCTATTTCATTCAGGAAATATACTCACTTAATAAAAACGTGAGGTAAATCCATGCTACATGCTGCATGGATTTACCTCGCGTTTTTATTAAGTGAGTATATTTCCTGAATGAAATAGAGAACTAAGTTTAACATTTAAGAACAATTTGTTCCCTCTTCGTATGTCATTGTACTGTATTATTGCACCTTATCAATGGTGTCTGATTTAGAGTCAATCAATCAATCAATCAATCATCGCATTTATATAGCGCACTACTTACCCAGTGGGTCTCAAGGCGCTGGGGGAGGGGGATCTGCTACTGCTCGAACAGCCAGGTCTTGAGTTGCTTCCTGAAGGAGAGGTGGTCCTGGGTCAGGCGGAGGTGGGTGGGGAGGGAGTTCCATGTCTTGGCGGCGAGGTAGGAGAAGGACCGTCCCCCTGTGGTGGCTCTACGGATGCGGGGGACGGCGGCAAGTGCATGGCTGGTTGATCGAAGCTGGCGTTTGGGAGTGTAGAAGTTGAGGCGGCTGTTGAGGTATCCTGGGCCTTGGCTGTGCAGGGCTTTGTGTGCGTGGGTGAGGAGACGGAAGGTGATTCTCTTGTTGACCGGGAGCCAGTGCAGGTCTCTCAGGTGTCCGGAGATGTGGCTGCGGCGGGGGATGTCCAGGATGAGTCGTGCTGAGGCGTTCTGGATCCGCTGGAGTCTCTTCTGGAGTTTGGCGGTGGTTCCGGTGTAGAGGGTGTTGCCGTAGTCCAGACGGCTGGTGACGAGGGCCTGGGTGACCGTCTTCCTGGTCTCGGTGGGGATCCACCGGAAGATCTTACGTAGCATGCGCAGGATGTTGAAGCACGATGAGGAGACGGCGTTGACTTGTCTGGTCATGGAGAGGGAGGAGTCCAGGATGAAGCCCAGGTTGTGTGCGTGGTCTGTTGGTTTGGGTGCGCTGCCTAGGGCGGGGGGCCACCAGGAGTCGTCCCAAGCGGCGGGTGAGGATCCTAAGATGAGGACTTCCGTCTTATCTGAGTTCAGTTTCAGGCGGCTGTTCTTCATCCATTCGGCTACCTCTTTCATCCCTTCGTGAAGGTTGGCTCTGGCGGTGGCGGGGTCGTTGGTAAGGGAGAGGATCAGCTGGGTGTCGTCGGCGTAGGAGATGATGTTGAGGTTGTGCTGGCGTGCGATGTCTGCGAGGGGGCTCATGTAGATGTTGAAGAGGGTCGGACTGAGCGAGGAGCCTTGAGGGACGCCGCAGATGACTTTGGTGGCTTCAGATCTGAACGGAGGGAGGCGGACTCTCTGTGTCCTTCCGGCGAGGAAGGAGATGATCCACTCCAGTGCCTTCTCCTGGACTCCGACGTTGCTGAGGCGTTGTACTAGGGTACGATGGCAGACAGTGTCGAAGGCCGCGGAGAGGTCTAGGAGGATGAGGGCCGCTTTTTCTCCGTTGTCGAGCAGCGCTCGGATGTCATCGGTGACTGCGATCAGGGCGGTCTCGGTGCTGTGGTTGGCCCGGAAGCCAGACTGCGAGGGGTCGAGGGATCCGTTCGTCTCGAGGAAGGCGGCCAGCTGCTTGTTGACGGTCTTCTCGATGACTTTTGCAGGAAACGGGAGCAGCGAGATGGGGCGGTAGTTTTTGAGGTCGGTGGGGTCAGCTGATGGCTTCTTGAGTAGAGCGCTGAGTTCGGCGTGCTTCCAGCTCTCCGGGAAGGATGCGGTGTCGAAGGATGTGTTGATGATGTCCCGCAGGTGGGGTGCGATGACAGCCTCGGCCTTGTTGAAGACGTGGTGACGGCAGGGGTCGGTCGGAGATCCGGAGTGGATGGAGTTCATCGTGCGGACAGTGTCTTCGGTGCTGATCGGAGTCCAGGCGCAGAGGGTGGTGGTGGGGGGCGGTGGTTCGGTCGTGGTGTCCGTTGGTTGAGTGCTGAAGCTGTTGTGTATGTCCTCGATCTTGTTGTGGAAGTAGGAGGCGAGGGAGTTGCAGAGGTCTTGCGAAGGGGTGATGTCGTTGTTTCCGGCGTTGGGGTTGGAGAGCTCTTTGACGATGTTGAAGAGTTTTTTGCTGTTGTGTGCGTTGTTGTCCAGTCGTTCCTTGAATGCAGTTTTCTTGGTGGCGCGGATGAGTTGGTGGTGTTTTCGGGTGGCGAGCTTGAAGGCAGTCATGTTGTCCGGTGTTGGGTCTCTGCGCCAGGTTTTCTCGAGGGCTCGGCAGTTCTTCTTGGAGCTCTTGAGTTCGTCGGTGAACCGTTCTTCTTGGAGCTCTTGAGTTCGTCGGTGTGTTTTCTCCTTTTTGATTCACATTTAGTAAAATATATATTTCTCTTCTTCTTTCCCAGGAAGTGTTTCAGTGCTCTGATCTCATCTACATGCCTGATGCTGGTGTAGAGAGCAGAAACATCTATGGTTATAAGGAATAACTGCTCATCCCAGGTCATGTTGTATGTCTTACGCAGGAAGTCTCGTGTGTCCTTTTATTCGTGGGTAGTGTGGCTACGAACTCTTAGAGAAAATAGTTTATAAATCTCGAAGTACTCTCAAACAGCCCCACAATTGCTGAGATTATGGGACGGCCTGTGGGGGTTGCTGGCATTTTTGTGTATTTTCGGAATTAAGTCCAGAATTGAAGTGGGCGGGTAGTCAATGTTCAAAAAATCAAACTCGCTTTCGCCAATTAAACCCTGGCCCCTCCTCCTGTACAATTCTGTGTGGAATTTTTCTTTAACTCCCTTGAAGCTCATCGGGCCTACTCTACAGTAGTATGCTCTGTCCTGCAGTTGTCTGTGCACTTCTGCAGTATATATAGCGAGAGGCCAGAGTACCACGTTGCCTCCCTTATCCGACTACTCACTACTATATCCTGTCTATTTTTGATTTTCATGAGCACTTGTGTATACTGTGCTCTAAAATTGTGCCCATAATGTAGGATTTCTTGCTCGACTCAATAGCGAGTTGCTTCAAATCCCATATAACATTATCTGTAAATATATCAAAAGAATCACAAGGCATTATTGCCAAAAAAATAGATTTGGGTCTGAAGGGCATTCCAATGGTACCATATATGTCCAATCTCATTTCTGCTGCCAATTCTTCTGCTGCCTCCTTGTGTGTTGGGTTCCTCCCTGTAATTCATCCAAGTCCTGCATCAATGCTAGATCGTCCACTGCTAGAGATCCCATGACTGGAGCATTGTAATCGGTGCCTTGTGTTTGACCCGGTTTGGTCGTAAAGTATGTCTGTAGTTTCAGTTTTCTGATGAAATGGAAAAAGTCAATCCTGGTTTGAGCGTAATCAAAGTCGGTTGCAGAGGAAAAAGATAGTCCCAAAGCTAAAACTTTTTCTTCTTTTTTATTTAAATCAATGTCTGGGAGATTTAAAATTGTGTTATCTACAAATTGGTCGCTGATCATTTTCTCTGTGTCTGTTTTGTTATGTCTTTTGTATTGCACTTCCAGCGTCTGCTTTTTCTATTGTTCTTCCTCTTCCTTTTCCCAGTTTGTGTTTTTGTTGTGGTCTGGTTCGTAGCTTCATTGTCCTGTCTAGTCGTAAAAAACTAAACTCATCAACGACTGATGGCGCATCTCTCCGACTGATGCCACTAGCGCCAGGCGTAATGTTTTCTTCCAGATCAGTGTCAACCTCTGAGCGCAGTTCTGAGCTATTGTATCCACTTGCCGTGGCAGCAGGTTCAGCAATCGCTGTGGTGTCAAAACGTTTGGGGAAGGTGTACATTCTCCCTCTTTGATAGTCTATTTTATCCCAGAGGAACTTTGTTGCTTTTCTCTCTCTGATTGATTGCTCATACATTTCGGTCTTCAATTGGGTAATGTTGTATATTTGTACGTCCTTCAATATGGCTACTTGATGTCAGTAGCCCTTTCTTTGTGTTCCTACCTTCCCAACCTCCCATAGTACCTAAGAGTGTTCTATCTGGTATGTGAAGGTTCCAACTTACAACAGGTAACTTCCTCTTTATTGTCCAATTGGTCTAGTACCTTGAGCATCTCCTCTATTCTGCTCATCAGTTTCTCTCTGTCACTTGTTGCATACTTGATTAGTATGCGTAGCATGCACTGTGAAGATTTTGTGCTGTTGTTGGCCCATTCTTTGAACATATTAGGATCTCGATTATCATAGGTGAGTGCCACCAAGATCTGTAGCCCCCTGGGGATATGGTCCACATTGCGATACCTTTGAAGTGACTTGCACTCCAACTGTGTGGATATTTCTTGTTTTCTAAGTCTCTCCAGGTTTTACATGCAGATTTTAAGATTGGCATTAGCCGACTGCGGCTTGGCTCAATTCACAGTTCCGTCCAGGACTGTGGCAAAGTCATCATTGAAACTGTCAATAGCTGCTTCCTCGCTCTCCCGTATCAATTCCTCAGCCATCTTTGGTGAAGTAAAATCGGCGTTCCCCACTCTTTCAGCAAAGACTACCTTTCCCAGCATCCACTCCCTCCGGCGTACTGGACACAGGCAACTCTCCCCGTTGTCAGTCACAATATATATTATTTTGAACAAGTAATGAAACCTAGAGTCCCCTGAAGGTCAAGTACGTTCAT